>NC_056730.1:675161054-675168554 GCF_019279795.1 Protopterus annectens
GAGTTGCTAGAATAACAGGATTGGGTTCGAATGCATTTTCTGAAGAATATGAAGTCTGGATCTCAAATGTTTGTCATTATTTCATAACTTTAAGCCTCAGTGATTTGCCAGAAAAACAAAATTTTATGAGGAACAAATGAAAAATACGAGGCAAAAATTTGCACGTTCTGTGAAAATCTAGACAGTAGAAAGATGTGCTCTCATCTAAAGGATTTTAGTTCCACCTTTTGTATCATAATCTCTCTCAATGATTTAACTAACGTCCGTTAAAGACATACATCTTTTTTTATCTTATCGCTATCCAGACTATAATACTTTCTTCTCTAATTGAAATGTAAGGATGTAGGGAGAACTCTAAAAGTGTTATAAAATGTTAAAAAATTACTTTTTATTTATTTTATTTTACATTTGTTTACTGGGAGAGTTCAACTGGGCATGAATCCTATTTTCAGCGGAGGCCCAGGGAGAAAAGCTTCACAAAGGTCAGTATAGTAAAAGCAGTGCACAAGTTAGTACAAAAGAAAGAAAGGAGATGCTGTATGCTAATACAGTAAAATAAGCATAGAATAAGTATACAATATAAAACAACATTATGTGAAAAATATACAGTACAGTTTTAGGAAATTTCATTTAGTTATATGGTTACATTCGTACAATGGTTAATACAATAAAGACAAGTTGTTTAAGTACAGACCATAGAAAGGAGCTGTTGTAAGCTTGCATAGTAAGATCAGCATAGGTGATTGTATACTTTTCCAATTTTTACTCTGTTGCACATCCCTTACGTAAATGCTTAGGTGTAATATGATGCTTTCGATTGTGACTTTCTTGTTTATTTTTAATCCACACTAAATTACCTTCTAGTTCATTGTCTTCATGCATTTCCTAAGGCAGTATTTATATAGACGTATTATAGTAGTGTTTTACAAAATGCAGGAAGGCAAAATTAAAATTTACTAGTTAGTATTGCTTCAGTCAGTGTCTTACTTACATTTTATGAACTGCAGCAGTACAGAAAATTAAAATAAAATCAAAATCCAATCCTTAATCTCCTCCTCCTCGTGCTGTGATAGTAATACAGCAACACCTCACACCTCCATTGAAAGACTCGTACAGCCCAGTCTGTAATGGTAGAAGCTAAAGGCACTCTCTCTTAGCTCCAAAATTCCTTGGACCTTCAGTCTCTCCATGAACAGCTTTAACAACAGCTTTCATTTGAGTTTCAGCACAGCAGCAAACCCTTGGTCTTCCATTTCTCTCATCTTGTTTTGAGACTTGAGCAAGTAGTCCAAGTTCTGCAAGTTCTTCCATGAGGGTCAGGAACCTGATAAAGAACAAATAAGTTGAACAACTCTCCTTCTAGCCTAGCTTAATATGCAGTCTGACAGGACCTACTAGAAAACCCAAATCAACTCAAGTTCGCTGCCACACCTTACTTAAACAGGAGGAAATGACAGAGGAAGACAAACTGGTCAGCAGCATGCAATTTAGCTGCAGTAAAGTGATGTTCTGATTGGCTGGGACATCTATAATTCAAACAGAGGTCTCTTTACTGCAAATCATGGGTCAACAAGCACCCAGATTGGGTGGTTGGAGATGTGGCTTTATTTAAAGGTAAAAACTGGTGCTCTCGGGCAGTTTGGGATGATTGACAGGTATGGTAAAGAAATGTCAACAATAGCCACTAGGTCAAAGTGGCTATGCACTGTAGTTAAGTCAGGAGGGTGGAGCTAGCAGTCATCATGTGAGCAACATTTTCCTATAGCTCTGCAGTGATAATCTTTGCTGTTTAATCTTAATTTGGGTTTGAATTAGTGCTTATTGACCATTATACTATATATTTATACTCTGTCTAACCCCATAATTTCTAGACTATTCAATTTTTAACATTGTTGGTCACTCAGTAAACTTTAGCAAACACCTCTTATGTCACAGTAGCAAGTAATGTTCTTTAGCAGACATTATGGTAAAACTTGATAACTTGATGTACTTGGTTCCACAGGTGTTGGCTGACACAGCAGCTATCAAGGAGGAAAATGCTCATATTAAAGGTACTGTAGACGCTTGTACAGCAAAGTCTGCATTTCTAGAGTTGGCCATCAACATTTAAACTACTGAATTACAAGAACGCTTGGTGACTCTTGTCCAGCAGGATCAGGCACTGGAGTCTTATCATGAGTGGCTTGTATCCCGAGAGGATCTGACTCATAGGAGAAAACAGAACTTGGAAGACTTATTGGGAAAATATCTTACTGAAGTCCTTTATTTACTTTTTGCCAGCCTCATTATGATTGAGAGAGTGTCTTTGACCATGTGGCAAGCATAGTGAATCCCCTAGACAGAGAGTTTTACATTAGATAGACAAAAAAATTAATCCTGGATTTTGTCAAAGAAGATCGCCTGTTCCTGATGTGTGGGCAAAGGGTTAGCGTGTCAGGATTTTTCTCTAGAAGCAATCAGGGCCCAGTGTTCATTCCCATCTATTAGGCAGCTCTACTATAAAAATGGAATCCCAACTTCCACCACTACCCTGCTATCCTTACCTTTAAATGAGACAACCAACTTCAGTCTTTTACATCCCCTAAACTAGCATTGACATTCCTGCAATCTCATCTTCTTACTGCAGATGTAGATAATGTAACCATTGCCTCCCAAATACTTTGAACTCACAGCCCTAGTTCTTTACTAATTCAACCAGAGTGATCTTAGAGGTTTGCAGGCTTTGAGAAGTTCACTGCTTTTGTCACTGCAGGGCTGACAGCCCTGCCCATACTAGCCCTAATGGGAAGAGCAATCTTAAAGCACAATCAAGGAGCAGCAGCTCTGTTAGACTGAGGAAACACTCTGTTAAGCAACTGTTTGCTGCACTGATGGATACTGCTGCAGATGTCCCTGTATTGCAAACAGGAAGTAAATGCAGATTTTTTTAATTTATATCTGCAACCATAATCTCTGTCTCAGCAATCCTGTTTATAATATTATCCATAATTTTGCTTCCTATGAATAGTAATCCTTGACATTCTTTTACTTTAAACTATATATGCTATCTTCCATAACACTTTTCATTTTAATTTCCATTCTCTTCTGAATTATTTTCATAAAAATCTTATAATCTGTATTGTTCAATACTATAGGTCTTCAATTTTATTTTTATCTTCCTTTTTCCATGCAAACTTAACTATACCACTGCATACATCTTTATAGATAAAACCTTCATTTAACCACTCGTTCATAACTTAAGAAGTATTTTTTCTACTAGTCCAACAAATTTTTATAAAATTGGTATCTTATTCCATCTGATCCTGAAACTGATTGTAAATTAACATGTTTAAGTAACTTATCTAATTCATGTTTGGATATCTAATTTTCCATTTCTTTATTTTCTTGTTTAGTCAATTTTTTAGCAAGCCATTTTTTAGTACTTTTTTCTATCTTGTAACATTTTCTTTACATGATTTATTATGATATTCATAATTTGTTCCTGAGATCTTATTCTCTCCTGCATTATCTTTCATTACTCTTTAACTATGCTACTCAAATAAGTCGATACTTCTTCATTTTTACCTTGTAAATAATATCTTTGCTTATATAATAATTCTTTGATTTAATTGTCTTTTGATTTTTTTTTCATAAATTCTCTATTTTGTTGGATGCTATTCTTTATCATTCCTTTCCAAATACTTTAAAACATCCATACACATTGTTTTATAATTTATTTTGTTCTGCTTTTTCTCACATCTGACTGCCATTCTAAAATGTTTTTCTTATATTTTTCTTTCAAAGCTAGCCACCACTCAGACCAGGGCTTATAGCACATTCTAGTGGAAAGGTGATCTTTCCATAAACACATACTTTCATTTTTTTGCCATTTTTATCCCATAATTTCTTATTTATTCTTTTTATTCCTTATTTTCTTGTATCTCTATCCATATGGCTAAATTATCTGAAAGCCTACTGCAGGTGTTTTTCCTTTAGCTATATTTAAACCTTGTGATATAATAAAATAATCTATTTCCATCCTATATATACCTTGACTATATGTCTACAAATTATTCCAAATCTTTAAATACAGTTTATTACTTCCATTTTTTTATTAACATCACATCCTCTCTTCTTTTTTCATCTCAAATCACAGTTAAAGTCTCCTTTTAATATTATATTCATATTAATTACCACATAATCCACATTTTTTGTGAAATAAATTTTCCCTTTCCTTACCTGTAAAATAGGAATACAGTGCTATAATTCTATATAACTGATTATGTCATCTGAGATATGCAATAGTTAATCATTCCATCATTGCCAATGTTATGTTCAATAGTTTCACTGACTTTCTACAAAGTAGAACTATGCCTGAACATAGTTCCTTTCCTGGTTTCTATGTTGTATCTCCTCCCCAAAGTTTATTTGTTTGTAATCTCTCTTTTGTGTCAAACATCTTTCATCTTCCAGTATTATTGCATCAGCATCACACTGCTACACCAATTTAGAATGCCTATTCTTCTCCTTATATTTTTGATACTATTTACATTTACTGAAAGCACTCCATAATGGTCATTATATCTATGTTGTAGCTTTGCAAAACTTATGTAAATTTGAAGCTTTTATTTTATTTGCATTATCCATTTAATTTCTTTTTCTTTTTTACACTTATTCCTTTAAACTTTCTTTATCTGTCTCTTGCTCTTTCGCTAGCATTCCTTTTACTTTTCACTATTTTCCAATTTACATCTTCCTCATCACTTATTTCAAAGTCTTCTTCTGTATTTTTTCTGTTTCATTTTTCTCTTTATCCTTATCTTTATTTTTACCCAGATCGTGTTTCCCTGTTTCATCTTTATCTGTTATTGGGACTGTTTCTTTTACTTTTATACTATCTGACTTTTGTTTTCTTCTTCTACTTCCCTTTGCTCTAGATTGCAAAACATCCATAAGTGCACAATTCTGGTACAATTATAACATTTCAATTCACACTTTTTACATCCTGACCTGTTTCCCCACACATATGACATTTCATCTTATGGCAATTACTTATCAAATGATCATCAGTTTCCATTGGTTGTCCCCAATATTTTACAGCACCTCTGTTACCATCTACTTTTATCATATTAGGGATATCACCAGGTTTTTCTTTCTCCATTCTTAATAAAACTTCAAACACTGCACCAGCATTCACCTCTCTGCTATCTGCCATCTTGGAGATCCTTGAGTGCTGTTCTCCTAGCCACCACTGCACTTGGAATGGAACAAGTACTCTCCTAACGGATCGGGGAAGTTTCCAGATGACATGGGCAGATTCATTATAAATAATACCTCAGGTCTTCCCTAAAAAGAAGGCAATTGATGTAGTGTTACTAACCCATTCTACAAAGTGTAAATAAAAAACAAAATAAATAAATAAGATGTTCATTTCTGAATTTCAGACAGGGTAGATCTCTTCTGACTATAACAAAGGGATGGCAATGGTTTAAAAAAAGTTAATTTTTGTAATAAAACATGGAAGAGATTTAGTGTAAAAGAAGTTGCCAACTTTTTTGTTGATTAGCATTTCAGATCATTATACAAGTAGAATGACCATCACACACACACACACACACACACACACACACACACACACACACACACACACACACACACTCTGAGTATTATGCAGCCATTTGTAAAAAAAAATAAACAGGCAAATAATTCATTACAACTAAACAAGAAGATAGACTACTTTTCTAAATTTATACCAATAAACAAAAATTAAAACTACAAAAATAATGCAAAACTGAATCAAACAAACAAACAAACACATACATAAGATACATCAAGGTAGCCCTTCCAGAGGTGGGGATTACTAACACCACAGCCCTTATATCTCTATAATACCCATGCTGTCAGGAATTGTTGTTACTTGTACATGGCATCTGTAAAAACGCAGTTTCTTTTTTGCTATCAGTTATACTTATCACTTGCAATAATGAGCTGAAGTTGTAAACCATTCAATTGTACATCACGCATGTTAAGAACAATTGCATTGTAAGAGCTAGACTTAGTCATAATTAATTCATAGTCAAATATAATCAAAGGTCATTGGTATTAAGCTGCTAGATGAATGCTTAGCATTCTCGGTTTAATAGCATATTTTGGTGTAATTTTATGTCTATAGATTGGTTAGGTGAAAATTGCTTATTTATGTTTCAGCTAGCTGACTTGTATGGTCTGAGTTTAGAAAACAATATACAAGTTTAGTTCAGGTCATTATTTATCTATCTGCTTGCAGACAAGTTTAATGCCGATCATTACCTATGTATCTTTTTGCTTATTTGATGTTTTTTTTAGCTTTCCTGATGGCTAAATCACAGTGATGGACAATCTATTATTATAAATGGCTCAGATGGGTATACTATGTAAGATTGAGTCCCAAAATGTTACCGGCAAACACACACATACTCACAGATAGTCCCCTCATATGCATAAACACTTATGAAGGATCAGACATCCCCCATCACCAGGTCACACTCACAGGCAGAGTCAACCACTCACCCATACATGCATACATGCACACATATATACATGCACACCTACTCTATGTATCTCCTAGCTTATCCCCCCTACTGTAACCACCCAGCAGACACATGCACACAAACACCCACTCACCTGAGATCCCTCATTCCACTTTATACATGCACTCACACTACCACACATGCATATGCACTTCTACACCCCCAACCTCTCCTCTAAACTCCCCAACACTTACCTTTAATGCAGTCTATCCCATTGAAAGTAATAGGTGAATGCTGCCTTTTGATCATGTTCATTAATGCATTTGGCCATGGTAATTTGAGGTGCTGGGCTGCAAAAATACCTTGCCACAGGTATTTCCAGGAGACAGCCCATTACAGTGATTCTACAGACTGCAATGATTCACTGCAATATGCTTGCCTATAACTCAGAAAGGTTAAGTTAGGTCTTAGTGCACAAGTATCCCATTCAGAATCTGAAAAAAAATAGGACAGAGTGATGTTTATGAAGCTGGAAATTGATGGTGTAATGATGAATGCTGTTAGTGCAAATGCTCCACAATTTGGGTGTGCGATGGATGAGAAAGAAAAATTTTGAGTTGGATGAAGTGGTGATGACTGTACCCAAGGGTGAGAGACTGGTGATTGGATCAGATTTCAATGGGCATGTTGGTGAAGGGAACAGAGGGGATGAGGAAGCAATGGGTAGGTAGGGTGTTAAGCAAAGGAATGCAGAAGGTCAGATGGTAGTGGATTTTGCAAAAAGGATGGACATGGCTGTGATGAATACGTATTTTAACAAGAGGGAGGAACATATGGTGACATACAAGTGTGGAGGAAGATGCACACAGGTGGATTATATCTTATGTAGAAGGGTCAGTCTGAAGGAGTTTGGAGACTGTAAAGTGGTGGCAGGGGAAAGTGTAGTTAGGCAGCATAGGATGGTGGTTTGTAGGATGACATTGGTGATCAAGAAGAGGAGAATGAGTGTGAG
>NC_056730.1:675176054-675226054 GCF_019279795.1 Protopterus annectens
TTAAATGTTGCCCAGTGCTGTAGCTGGACCAATTGTGGTAGCATATTTTGCACAAGAGACCTTTGATAATAGATTTTTTCATTGAGAGAAAAGTTCCCTATCCAGAACAAGTTTGTGTGTGCATGTCTCTCAGTGTGTGTCAATGTATTATCGATATCTATATTTTTATATAGATAGATGGCTCTACTTCATTTGCCCTAACTTCTGATTGACCGACACCCATTTGTCCGACACCAAATGACCGAAATTTCATTTGACCGAAAATTCATTTGACCAACACTTCATTTGAACAGCAAGTATTATTGGCAAGTAAATGGCATATGCCCCCTTCCCCACTGTAGTGCAACCCTGGAGTTAGAATATATAGTTGGGGCGTGTGGGGGGCACAGCCCCCCACAATGGGGGATGTGGGGAGCAAAGCCCCCCACTTAATTTCATATTATATTGTTTAGTTTTGCTTTAATATTGCTTAGTAAAACAAAAGTAAGTGGGGGCCTGTGCCCCCCACACCCCCCTAACTAGATAGTCTAACTCCAGGGTCACACTACAGTGGGGAAGGGGGCATATCCCATTTACTTGCCAATAATACTTGTCAAATTAAGTGTCGGTCAAATGAAATTTCGGTCAAATGGGATCGGGCAAATGGGTGTCGGTCAATCAGAAGTTAGGGCAAATGAAGGAGATCCAGATATATAGATGTAGACATATCTATCCATCTAGCTCTCTTTCTATCTATAAGTATTTATATATAATTTCCTTTTTATGTCAGTCAAGCTGTAGACTGTTTTATCTTGAACCTGCACAGCATTCCCTGACTTTGAAAAGAAGCTATATATCCATGCCCTAATTGAAACTAAGGGTAATCCAACAAGCCAGACTGTTGTAGTGAAATGACTGCACATGCATGTGTATAACAGATGATGGTTCAATCTCTCTTTGACATATTGTAGTAAAACATGCAGAGAATTATACATTAATTTGGGTATGAACTGCAACTGAGATTGCCATGTTTCCCTTAGTGTTTAAGTTGTCTATGCTATATTTCCCCGACTCATGCAGGAATTTTTGAAGATTCATGTTTCCAGATGTAGAATTCATCACTTTTTGGGGAGCGATACAAATGATCATTAAATTCCCTTTTATTCAGGAATACTAAAGATAACATAACAGAGAAAACAACAACTTATAAACAAAGAAAATACAATTTGTACTTTCATATAAAGAATATACAGATACAGTAACAGAAAACATCTGGATACTGGAGGTGAACTATATATATATATATATATATATATATATATATATATATATATATATAAGCATTTAAGCATGACTAACTAGAACATCATAATTAAGCAACACATCGACACAGGCTGAGATACAGATAACTAAATAGGAAAAGCAGTGCACTAACTAGTGATACATCGTCAGAATTGTCAAAATTTGCTATGAGTACATAAATTCAAAAAACGACTTCCACAGAAAGCATGCTAGCATTCATTGGATGAGCACCTCTTCATTATACTCAGTTACTTTTACATTATAAGAGAAACACGCTTTATATTTTTATAGATTAGACTCTGAGATTGCTTCCATACCTTTGGTATGGTCAATTTGATGCAGGGTCCTAAACTGAAATAACCATAACAGATTAACTTTCTTGAATGTGATTAGATGATTATGCTTGACAAGAGTCCAAAGGTGGTAGTTACAGATAATGTGTCTTTCCAAAATCACGGAGGACAAGAAGTAAAATCATAAGGCCTTGTGCATATCCAGAACTTGTGCCTATCTGCTGAGGTGGGATGAAAGCAGATCAAGTTGCAGAGTTACTACAACCCACTGCCACACTATCATTTGGAGATAAAACACCTGCCTGTATTTTAGAATGTAATTGGGTAATTTGTTCATCTGAGAATACAGAATGGAATGAAGACACTAATCCTGCTTGCTCATGTATCGTGAAATGGTAATAACTGCCTGCTGGACAGTGTCAGTTTGCGCTAATCATTTGCCCCCCCCCTAGACATAGTTCTAAACTCCCAGCAAGGCTACTTATGGTGAGAACAATACTTCTTAGTAACTCCTGTTTGCAGATTCTTCTGATGAGGTACAGATGCACAGATCACACTTCAAAGCGTTTTTGAGTGAGTGCAATCCATCAGAAACAAATGTTCAAGTTCAGTAACTGATTATATTCTGTGGGTCACTGCATTTTACCCAACGCATCATTGTCATAAAATGTTTAGAACATAGTTTTAATTTCAGTTTATAGCTTTAGCTAACCAATTTATTTCATCATACATATTATGCACTGTTCACCAGTTGAGCAGATTTTATATTTTAATGGTTCACTTTGTAGAGATTGTTTTGTCAGTTGCTCAAGACCCATGATGACCATTAATCCTCCTATTCAACCATGTTATTGATTGATTCATTCATCTCAGGGCAACACCTCACCCACTTTTCCATTCCCCTAGGAGGGGAGAGCAGAGTACTGAGAGAGGCACCTTCATCTGTCATGTTAAGTTTGAGCTTTTTTTATGTTGAGCATGTTTGTTGTTCCTTTTATTTTCATTATGTACCTAACTCCAACTGGATTTCCATAGTTGTGATTTCTACAAAAGCTTGACAGGATGAGCAAGTGTAGCATGAGACATTTTGATCCCACTAACCAGTAAACTGTTGGTTGTTAAGACAAGTCATCTAATGCAAAGACGACGGCTAATTGTTGACCCTTACTTTAAGGTTGGCAAGCCGACAATTACCACTCTGCCTTATTTCCCCCAGGCCAACTCTTCCAGAGGCTGGACTGCTAGTTGGAGACAGGTTATCAGTGGAAAGCCATGGCTTTATTCCTCTTCGCCATGGGAGCTGGCCACTTAGTGAAAGTATTATTATTTTTTTCTTTGGTCACTTTGCTTTAGAAAAGTTATTGTTTCTTGCAAAGTTTTCTTTCAATGGTTACAACAAATTGAGGGTAGGAATTATCCCTGGTACTTACTTTAAATGTTTATTTACAGTATATTTGCTTTCAAGGACAATATATTTCTTGTACACAGTTTAATATCTCTTACGTTTTATCTTTTCTGTATGTCATTATTTGTATTCCCAACACGTTTCTGGATTTGCACATATGCCAGTTTAGTTCTGGTCCTGTTTGCTGCATGTAATGCAACGTCTCAAAAACTAACTTAGAAACATCTCACAGTATGAATATTTTCTATTTTTTTTGCACTTCACATCCTTGCATTTATCAGCATTTAATTAAAATATTTTCTACAGAAGAGCAGTGCCTTATTCATCCAATGTTGCATCCTTTTACACCCTAATACTTTGCACTATACATATATATCTGATAGATATTCATATAGTACTTTCTATACATTTTCAAATAGGATCATAGGAAGTTACTAAGCTATTGGTCCTGAGGCCCTTACAAGCCTAGCCAAGAATTTAGCCCATGTTCTGACAAGTCAGCACCCGCTGCCTCTTTCCAGCAGGGACACAGGTGGAATCTCAGGGTGTATTTTCTGTACCCCATCCAGTTATCCAGGTTGCACATAAAAGGGATAATGAGGTACTCTGTTTGATGTGGAGTAGTAAGTCTATTCCACAGAAGGGTGGAGTCTCTGGGACGCAAATCTGTGCCTCCCACAAGTCCTATTGATGTCACAGACCAGGTTGAGGTCGCACATGCAAGTTAATTAAGTGGAGCTTGACTTACAGATCGGATAGGCAGCAGTCCCATCAAGGCAGGTCTGAGATTGCTTTGTATGCCAGACAGAGGTCATCTCTGAGGAGTCTATATAAAACTGAATAGAGGTACAGGGCTTTTAGCCTATCTGTGTAGGTTAGATGTTTGAGGCCTTGGATTCTCCTAGTGATGAACCTCTGTAGTCTCTCCAGCTGCTCCATGTGCTTTGTGAGGTACATACCGATAGGGGCATTTTACTCAAATAATGGATCTTATAAGGGAAGAATACAGGGATGTTATAACCACCTTCTCCCTGGATGAGATATCCTTCCTAATGAGGTGGGCCACATAGAAAGCCTTCTGTACAACGGACACAATATGGTGGTCAAAAGTCAGGTTGCTATCATCCTGGTTGCCCAAGTCCCTCACGACTGATTGCATGCTTAGGACCTTGTTATGAATGTGATAATTTGTTGGTACATCACTCTCCCCAAAGGGGATGATGATGCATTTTTTGGCATTCAGTTTGAGGCCATGTTTCTGGCACCAGTCATTTGTTTGGGTGAGACCCTTTTGGAGGATGTCCACATCACTAGGGGAATTGATGACAGCGCCCAACTTGCAGTCATCTGCAAACTTGGTCAGCCATAGCCAACTGGCTTTGGCCTGCACCTCAGGAAAGTGCTAGCCACAGGTCTACTGCTTGAGATGGCTTCCCCTATTTTGACTAGGTGGGTTCTATCAGTGAGCCAGTTGATTAATGCCTAGTTGAGGGAGTTTGTCTATTATACCTGAGTGGGGAATAGTATTGATGGCATTGGCTAGGTTAATGTAGATGGTGTTCCCATCATCCGTGCCTTTGGTGACTGTCTCAAAGAGGTTGACCAAGTTTAACAGGCACGACCTCCCCTTGACAAAACCAAACTGTGTGGGAGCAAGTGTTTGGAGGTTGCCAATGTCCTTGTTAATGAGGTCCATGATAATCCATTCCATTGCCTTGCAGGTCAGGCTAGTTAGGCTGATGGGTCTATAATTTCCTGGTGAATGCTCCAACTTTGTGCAAAGGGATTACAGTGTCTGTCTTCCACATGGCTGGAACAAAGCCAGTACTCAGGCTTTGGTTGAATAAGGTGCCTAATGGTGCTGCAAATTCCTGCCCGAGTTCATGTAGGTTGCCTGGGATGCTATCAGGTCCCACGGAGGCTGCATTTTTTGCCTTTGAGAGGGCAGTGATGACTTGCTCCCTAGAGATAAGTGGAGAGTGACATGTGTTGGGGTGTCCTGATTTACTGATGGGGGGGGCGCAGAGGGGTGAAGTTTTCATTGAACCTATCTGCCAGCAAGTTGGCTGTATCTATGGCATTTGTGTATGTGGTGTCCTTCACCACCAGTTCTGAGCAGATCTGAGTGCTTCCTTTGAGATTGCGGACATATGTGAAGAAGGCCTTATGACTGTCTTTAGTAGTTGCGGCCACTTTAGACACAAAGTTTGCTTTGAAGGATTTCACTAGTGTTCTTATTTGCTTGTGCAGGCTAAGGATAGATTTCCTCCAATTAGGCATCTGCTCCTTCTTGGTCAAGGACAGCAATTTTTTTTTCTTTTTATTATAGAGGATATTTAATGCAGATGTCCATCAGACAGGTTTACTCTTCATTGAGGAAGATGATTTTGTCCTGTCGGGTATTTCTGATTCTATGCAGCTATATAAATGCTTGTGTAGTACTTTGGTGTAGGTATTGACATTTGTGCCAGTTCCTATGGAGGGGGGGGGGGGGCTGTGAAGCTGTTTATACCTTCCCTCAGGAGGTTGTAATCAGATTTGGAGAAGTTTTTTGTTTGACCCTAGCTGGGGTGGGGGTGGGGGGGGTCAGGGGAGGTGGTGACTTTGAAAGTTACTGCTTTTTGGTCAGATCTTACCAGGGAGGATGACACTATAGGGATGCTGCAGTGGTTACTCATGTTGGGTAATACCAAGTCCAAAATATTATCACCTCTTGTTGGGGTGTCAACCAGCTGATCCAAGGCATTTGCACTGACAAAATAAAGGAATTTCTGGGCATTTGTGTTTTGACATGTGTAGTTCTTCCAATCTATGGTTGGATAGTTAAGGTTGCCAATAATCAAGGTAAAGGGTTGAATCTTGATAGCTTCAAAGAGGTCTCGATAGGTGGAGTGGGCATCTTGAATCGAAGCTGGCGATCTGTAGCTAACTATAATTTGAATAGGGGTCTTCTCAATGGTTAACTCCACCTGAAGTGTCTTCTATGTGTCATACTATTTGAACAGCCTGGAGGTGTGTATGTCTTAAATATATATTGAAACTCCACCTCCTTCTGCTTTGCTGCCCACTGTTTGGGGTCTGAATGTATGGCTGGGGTGCCCTCTGCAGCTTTGAACCAGGTTTCTGTGACTGCACAAATGTCAGCATCTTCCAGGGTTAAGAATGCTTGTAATTAGTACAGTTTCATGTTTAGACTCCTAGCATTTAGCAGCATGATCTTTAATTTGTGTTTTGATGAAATTTTCATGTTGGTAACTTGGTAAAAAGGCACTATGGGGAGGTAAGAGCCTTTGTCAGAAGCTTGAAGCCGAAGGAAGACAGATGCAGGGTCATCTCTGGCAAAGCATTGTGGTTTGTCGATCATGTATTCCAAGGCTGTCAGGTACTGGATCCCCTTGGAATGACACCAGAAAGTAAGCCAATTGTCAAAGTCAGTCATTTTCTGTTTACACTGAGGCATCATTCTGGGTGACTGTAGAATGTTGTTTAAGGCTAGGAACATACCTGCCTGGGACACATTCAGCTGGCTCAATCATGTCTCCCTTCATATAGTCCAGGGAGGTATGTCCTAAGCCATTCATTCTAACATGGACTATGAGAGTTATAACAGTACCTGTTGTTGAGAGACTTGGCTGCATGTGTGATATGGTGGTTTCTGGCACCTGACAAACAATTAACTGTGACTTTCTCCTTATCCAGCCTGGTAAGGGGCACATCTGTGCGTCTCGCAATGTAGTCTCCTATGACTAATATAGTGGGTTTATGATTAGGCCTTAGTGGCTGTGAGACACAGGTGTGTAGACTATGTGTGGTGTGTGGTGTGGTGGGCTGTGGAGTTCTCGTGTGTTTTTGCCTCGGACGTCTCTTTTGTTTGGGTATGTTTTTGTTGAGGACCTCCACATATGTGGGTGTGTGTTGTGTAGGTGTGGGTGGTGCTTGAGGTGTGGTGTCTGTGTTGACAGCCTTCTCAGTGCCAGATATGCTAGGTTGTGAGGGAGAGACCATAGACTCTAGGTTCTTAATGTAATTGCATCTTTCACAAATTGTGTTCCTAGGTGGTAGTAGTAGAGGGTTGTCTGTGTACATGAGGCACTTGCTGCACTGTCTCAGGATGCCCATATTAACCAGACTGGCAGGAGAAACCATATGAAATTGTCCATCCATATCTGTTAGAATCTGAGGGAGAGAGCTAAGGGGCTAAAGAGTGGAAGGTCTAAGATGAGTACTACTAAGAGATCACACAAGTGCTACTACGAGAAAATTTGTAGTTGGAATACCTCACAATGGGTTGAAAACAGTGGAGCTGTGGTGCAAACAAGCCCAAACCAACTCAAACACAGGGTTTAAATACCACAAAAAATAGAAGATTCTAGAAACACAGAAATCTAGCCAATCCTGCTAGCTCCTGCCCTCTCTACCAACCAGCTTATGCCAGACAAGGTCCAGGCAGCCCTGTTACTCTCACTAGTTGAGAAGATTGGCCCCTACCAACACGACAGCTGCCAGAAACACAGAAGGCAAACACAGGATGGTTGCCAGGAACACAGAAGGCACAAACAAACAGCTCCGGATGCAGCAATCCTTTATCCAGACTATGATACTCAGTTTAAGGGTTAAGAACACAGTAAAACTCACAGAAAAGCACAGATTAACCACTTACAGACAAAACAGAACTCACAGTCTGAAAAAATACAGTTGAACAGTAATGAAATGCATATTAACACTTGTGATTTTGTCAGCCTCCCTTTTTTTTTTGTTTCGCTGACACTGGCTATATGCCTTTGCAAGTTATGATGCCTTTTATAGAAAACACCTTTTCTTGACAAATTACTTTATAAACATAGGACAGAGGTACATACTAGGCTAGCTGTCCTTGTAGACTGTTTTAAGCCTAGACAATTTCCTTGCAAAGGTGTGAAGTAGTATTGCCCTTCCTGCCGTGAGAGAGGCTTCTACCTGAAAGTGATGTTTAGACAGGCTGGCCCAGAAGAAACCAAGTTTGTTCTTTTGAATGTAGAATGCCGACCCTTAGATGGTGTTCTGACTACAAAGGAAATTTACAATTGATAGCACGTAAGGGAGGGGCAAGTGGAACAAAGCAGGTTTCATTCAGGCTTGGGTGGTCAGCCCAAATCCTGGACTGAAGCCCATCTATGGAAGTAGGAGATGTTAGATTATTAATTGTAAAGGCATGCATGCAACACAGGAATAGGGGGGTGCTTTCATGAAATTTTCAATGATCAGTTCTGGTCCCTATGATAAATACCATGCTAAAGCTTAATCCACCAGATGCTGCTGCAAAGAGTATCCTGAGTCACCGTGTGTCCCTGTGCTACTGTTCAGTCAATGACAACACACAGCTGATATGTAGATTTGTTTACACCATACTGGTGGCATTTGTGCTTTCACTGCATCAATATACAGTAGCTGATTGAAGTTCTAGGTCAAGGGTTAAATCAAGAGCTGTAACCCGACACACCACAACAAAGATAGGTCAAATGACATAACTTGTACCTAAAATTTAGAAGCTCTTGACTGTGATATAATAATTGATAGGAAGAACTGTAAGGGGATGCAGCTATCAGGAAGGCTAAGAAGATGCAACTGTCTAAGAAGAGGAGTCTTCTGAGGAACTATTTTTGGGATTTGTGCTTGTACAGATACTGTACAAATCTTTGTCATGGATATTGGTTATCAAGAAAAGACAAACATTTATCCTTGTACTGGTTACCCAGAGAATGGGATAAACCTTCTTTGTACTGGTAATGTGAGGAGCCATTTTGACTCATCCTGAGACTTGTTATGAAATGACAATGAATTAGGGTAATAGGCCTTCATTTCCAAGTCAAATTGTGACTTGCATCTTCTCTAGTGCTATTCTGCTTTGGAGAATTATGTTTTATCCTAGTGAGTGACTTTTTTAATGGATGAGCCTGATACAGTAACAGAAGCCCATTAAAAAGATTATTATATGGGGTAAAGCACCACTGCTTCCCTTATGAATGATTGAGATACAATCACAGTCACATGAAATCTAACTGTTGGATTACAACTGATCAAGAACTCGATTTACCTACAGAAGATGTACAAAGATTGAAGTACTCATTTTTACAGCATGACAAGCCACCCCCCTGAAGTTCCATGTTCTTGAACTATTTCTGTGTCTCTGTTTGAATATGTATGGCTGTGTGTGTGTGTGTGTGTGTGTGTGTGTGTGTGTGTGTGTGTGTGTGTGTGTATCTATATCTGTATCAGTCTATATCTATATATATGTATCTCTACATATATTTCCTTAACACTGCTTAGACAATAAACATCCTGCAATGCCAACAAGTCAAGGATACGATCCCTGAGATATAACCAGTATTGTTTTGGCAGTTAGAATCTGACTGATTAACCTTCTGTGACATATAGGGAAGTTGAACTGATGGTAATGAAGAGCAGTGTACACAGCAAGCTTCCTTTGTAACTGTCAGAATGTTACACTGGCAATGTGGTTTGACAGCTGTCATGTCATGTCATTCTGACAGTTCCAGAATCTGGATGAGAGGCTTTTTTCCATTTAATTTTATTTATGAGGATTGCTGATACTAACTTCAAACTGCCTGTTTTCCATCTGAAAAAAACAAAAAACAAAAATGGATTTGTTATGAGTATGAAAGCCAATATAATCAGTAGCAGGAGTAAGAAATACCTTACCCATTTAAGTTCCGACAGTCACAGCCAAGAAGCAAACATTTGTCGGTCAGCATAAAATGCTAATAAGGCATTACTAGCGAGTGTAAAATGAGGAGTATTAAAAATTAAATCTTTCAATGTAAATGGTCAGACCTCCATGAATTAGGTCCAAACTCTCAAATGAGTCAACCAGCTAGTTTGAAACACACAAACACACACACAAACATACACACACACACACACACACACACACACACACACACACACACACACACACACACACACACACACACACACACACACTCTGGTACAGCATAATTCTTGACTAGTCTACACATTAAGATTTGCACTTTTTGCACACATGCACATGCTCATTAACAACCACATACATCATGCACATACCATTTAAAATTCAACTATAGTCACTTTTCATCTTTAGCTTCAGAACAGGGTTTATAACATGAAAATGGAGGACTGCAATGGTTACTCAACTTCAAAAGGGTGGACCATCAACCGACCCCAGAAACTATAGACCCATTAGTCTGACTAGTCTAATGTACAAAGCCATATAATGAATTATCATGGAAATGATCAACAAACATGTGAGGCAACCTCCAGACACTGGACCCAACCCAGTTTGGTTTAGTCAAGGGAAGGTTATGTCTACTAAGCAAGGTGGACTTTTTTGAGAAGGTCACAAAGCAATTGATGAGGGGATAACAATGTATACTGCCTACCTGCACCTGGCTAAGGCATTCAATACAATAACCCATTGGATAAATTTGACAAACTCACTGAACTGGGACATAAACACCTTCACATCTCACTTGTTTGCCATCTGATTCACAGACAGAATTCAGGAAGTCAGGTGGTGAGACCACCTCCACTAAGAGCCCAGTCACCAGCAGATATCTCAGGGCTCTGTGCTGGGATCATTGCTATTTGACATCTTTCTCTCAGATGTAAAGGCTAAAGTCAAAGGCCTTGGCTGATCAAGTTTGCAGATGATTGCAAATTGGGAGCGATCATAGTTCCCCCCTGCCCCATGACATACATCTTAAAAGAGTGTCTAACACAGACAAATGATTGGTGTAAAAATCACAAATTAAAACTCAATGCCAAGAAATGTATTATACTGCCTTTTGGGAAAATGGCCACCCATGCTAATTACTTCATTATTAAGACACCCCTAAGACTAGACGTGGTAGTCAGGGATCTGACAACACATGTAGACAGTAATCTGGCCTTTGGCCAACATGTGGTCAAGGTAGTAAGAAAATCATTTTAATATTTTAATGTTTTAACCTTATTTTTGTTCTTGCAAGTGAATTGTGTATACTACTGAATGGGTGTATAACTAGGAAGAGGAAATGACAAATGCTTTGTGATCAGGAAATGAGGTCATTCGGATTGTACTAGGGGAGGGGCACAATTTGAATTTGAAATTGCCTTTATAACACAGGCTGGTTTCTTGTGTAGAACCATTTGTCTGAAGAAGTCTTTGTATGGTGAAAGGACGAAAAGCAGTATTTTTGTACCGTGTTGCTTAATGTTTTAATAAACTTCTGGCCCTGTTTGGTCCAGTTTGGTTTTAGTTCTACCTTTTGTCCACTATTTACATTTGGATGCTTGAACATGGCAACTGTTTGGATAACCTTTGAATAAGAAAGGATTGACTTATTCCAGAGCTGCATAGCGGGATTTACCATTTTTCACCAGTGTGCGTCAACTTACCAGCACCATCCTGAATTGGAGAACTTTGTGAGTTTGTGTATGTGTTCCCAAGTTTTCTGTTTGTCATGGATTCAGAAGTGGTGCAGGGAAGTCAACCGAATAATGACAACGCTAACAACTTACAGGTACTGTTTACTTTGATGGAGAAATTAACTAAAAAGGTAGAACTATTAACTGAGAGAGTTGATACTTTATCTGACAAGGGGTTAAGTGGGGGTTCTGCTATTAACAACGGCCCTCGTAATACTACTGAACTTTTAAACCCCCCAAATCCCCTTACCCAGAATATAGACCTGTCAATGAATGACCCTAACCTGGCCATGTCTATTCACTCGACCCCATTTGAGGGGTCTGGGATGCAACAGTTAGACGGAAACAATATCCAAAGAACTGGTAATGAACAGCACCATGTGAGGCATCCTATTGCATTAAACCTAGATGAGTGGCTAGGAAATGCAGTTTCTTTTACTATCGATGCCAATGACCAATGCCTTCAAACTAATGAACCCGAGGGGCAACTAGTAACTAGTTTATTGAAAGAATTTGATGCTAAACTTTACAAATATAAGAAACTACAAGTTGAACTTGCTTACTTTAAGGAATGTCTCAGTGAGAGAATTGTCCCAAAAGGACTGAGATCATGGCAGTACCCAACTGGCCTTGTGGGGGGGACTGACTTCCACAAGGACCTTATCTCTTTGTTTGACAAACATGGCTTTGAGCTAATGACTTTAATATCTAAGCATTATCAGTCATGGGCTGATTCATTAGTGCAAGAACTCAATGCACGACTCAAAGCTAAAGTCAAGTCTGGATTTTTCTACATATAAATTTGATTATGAGCGCTGTTTTACTAGCATTGACCAGCACCTTGTCAAACTTAAATCTACCAAAATTAAGAAACTAAACGGAGACAAAGAAGCTTACCGTTTGAATGCAGCTTACCCCCCCCCCCAAATCTCAATCGGGGAATGATAATTCTATGGAGAACCGACATGATAACATTGAAGGGGACGATGGGAACCTCAATGAGAACAACGAGGTAACGGGTGAGCATACTCAGGGCAACCAGGCAATTTCTTCATCGGATACCAGGAACCGGAGTAGAGGGACTAAAGAGAAAGGGCAAAATTTTCCAACACCTGCCTCAAACTACAATTTGAGGTGGGGTCAACAGGTGAAGTATGCGAACTCATGGAAGAAATAATTTTTCCACCTTCAACAGACGCCCATGACGCTGACCCTGATCCAGGACTGGTTCCAGTACCTGAAATCGTCAAGAATTCAGAAGGTGGCTTTTGTATTTATAACTTTTCCACTATTCAGGTTCACAGAATAATGGCTGATTTTCTTGCGAAGGGTCAAACATTTATACCTGCTACAAGAGCTAGTATTGCAAACACTATGGTGGACTTAAAGTTATTCATGAGAAGACTCAACTTGCATTTCATATTTGGCCCTAGTAAAGCCTCACAAGGAGCACCTGACCCACTTCATGTTTCTAGTTGCTTTTGTCCACCTATGCACACATCATTAACTTTGTTTGAAAAAATATGCGAATGGGATATTTTTAACTGTTTGAATAATGTACAACCTAGTAACAATTCAATTACTAATAACATTACAAATGAAGAGAAACAATGTATAGAGTTGCTCCAGACCACCAATGTTAGGGTTGTCCAACCAGACAAGGGAGGTGGTCTTGTTATATTTGATGTACCAGACTACAATATTAGGATTAAGCGGATCCTTAACACAAATACATATCAAAGTGTATCTAAAAATGAACTGAACGTAGCATACAACAGGATAAAAGCACTGACTGAGGAGCTTTTTATAGAGGATAGAATAGACAAAGACACTTATATTTTTCTGTTTATGGCATTTCCAAAGATCCTGACTGTTTTCGGGATCCCTAAGATTCACAAATCTATTTCGGACCCACCATTGAGAGCCTTGATAGATGCTAGAGGTAGTATAACTTACCCAATAGCCAAATTTATAGATTATCATTTAAAGAAATTTGTACGCCAGCTCCCACAGCTATGTAAGGACTTCTGGGCATTTTTGAGATCTATTAGCTCTATTCCATTCGACCAAGAGTTAAATTTCTTAACTATAGACGTTAAGGACTTATATTCATCGATATCACAAAGCACGGGGGTCGAATGGGTGAGGGAGTTATTACTCGAAATGGGGGCCACAACTGCGTTGGTTTCATTATTATGTGAACTACTTGAGGTTGTGTTGGATAACAACTACTTCACATTTGGTGGGGAATACTTTGTGCAGAAAATAGGTGTAGCGATGGGCTCTCCCTGTGGGGCCAGTTTCGCCAATTTGGTGATGGCACACTGGGAGAGAACTCATGTTCTTCAACACTTAGAGGTGGCTAGCAGCATCAGGTATTACATTCGATTTTTGGATGACATTTTTATATTACTTAAGGGCAGCTCTGAAGTTGCAGATGAATTACTCACCCATTTCAATGACAGCACCGCCTTTTTATCCTTCACACACAGTTTCCATACAAGTAGAATTGCATACCTTGATGTATACTTGGGAAAGGACTTGGAAACCAGTACCTTTGTATCAAGGATCTACAGGAAACCAACATACTCAAACTCCTTTTTACACTATTCTAGCTGCCATCCCGTGACTCAAAAGAGAGCTGTTGTCAAAGGCCAACTGGTGAGGGCAGCTAGAATGGTGTCCAGGGAAACTGACTTTGACCTCGAGTGTGAATTGTTGCGAGGCATGTTCTTGAGGAGGAAATATCCTCCTTCTTTGGTGGATGCACTTATAAGGGAAGTATCATTGAAATGCATGAAAAACATATACATACCACTTTTGGGAGAAAATTTAAGTAGCATAACTAATGGAGGTGACATGTTAAGCGAGCCACTTAATAGGGAGGAACATACTGATATTAATAACTCCTGTTTTTCTACAACATTTAGTCTGGATGCTTACCAAATTTCGGACATTATTAACAAGAATTGGAAATTCTTATTAGACGAAGAGAGACTCCCAAGTGCACTACCAAATAAGTTAAAATAGTATACAGGAAGGGAGCAAATATAAAGAGCATCTTGCAAACAAGCAAAACGAATAATTGTAGGCCATCTATGTTAGGCATGAATAAATGCAATATGTGTAGGTATTGTACTCACATGGACATAGGTAAACATTTTACACTGAGAAATAGGCAATACATCAGCCAAGGTAAATTTAATTGTAATTCAAAGAATGTGGTATATGTGGCTATTTGCAAAGCATGCCCCTCATTCTATATTGGAAAAACTGAGAGGAGACTGAGGGAAAGGGTGTATGAACACCTATACAGCATTCAAACTGGAAACATGACCAATGCTTTAGCTAGACACACAGCGACATTTTCGAATCATACCTTCGGCTTTAGAGTAATAGGTGAATGTGTCCACAATGATAGAGGGGGACCGACCCCCCCTGCTTCTAGAGAGACTAGAATTGTTGTGGCAACTTCGCACAAGAGCCTGCTCAGTACCAGGGCTTAATGAGCAATATTCTATTTCCAGTATTTTGAAACTGAAAGCATTGAATAGATAGGCTATTTCACTTCTGACACATTGTGATATATGTAGACTTGGTAGAGCATATAATGTTTGAACATGCACTTCATTTTTAATTTTCAACATACACACATAACATATAATATATATTTGTGACACTTATATTACTATTTCACCATTTATTTTCAGCATATTTTGTTATAAAATGTTTACTTTAAGTCTCATTTTTATTGTCTTATGATTGACTGGTTTTCATACATTACAGTACTAAATTCTGCTAGAAGTCAACAGAAAGCAGAGTTACTCATCATTATGTCATCATTATGTTGCAAATATGTTCCCCCCCCCCTCCTTATTACATAATGACATAATGTTCAAATGTTTTAATGTGTATGTTTGGACTTGTTATTCTCATAGTCCATATTACCCATACTTGTTTAGTGAGTTTATACTTGAAATGGGGATTTACTTTTGTGTATTTTTACCCATTGCACTTTCACTCATTTTAATATTTTAATGTTTTAACCTTATTTTTGTTCTTGCAAGTGAATTGTGTATACTACTGAATGGGTGTATAACTAGGAAGAGGAAATGACAAATGCTTTGTGATCAGGAAATGAGGTCATTCGGATTGTACTAGGGGAGGGGCACAATTTGAATTTGAAATTGCCTTTATAACACAGGCTGGTTTCTTGTGTAGAACCATTTGTCTGAAGAAGTCTTTGTATGGTGAAAGGATGAAAAGCAGTATTTTTGTACCATGTTGCTTAATGTTTTAATAAACTTCTGGCCCTGTTTGTTCCAGTTTGGTTTTAGTTCTACCTTTTGTCCACTATTTACATTTGGATGCTTGAACATGGCAACTGTTTGGATAACCTTTGAATAAGAAAGGATTGACTTATTCCAGAGCTGCATAGCGGGATTTACCATTTTTCACCAGTGTGCGTCAACTTACCAGCACCATCCTGAATTATCCAAACCACGTTCTGGCAAAAATATTGCCAAAGAGTCTATAGAGAACTATGAAGCTTTCTTTAGCTATGTCATAAATATCAATGTAAACTCATATATGTTCTGAGTCAGTGCAAAGTGTAAATGAATACATCTACATGACTGACATTGCCAACATCTTGTCAGACAGGTTCATACATATTTACCCCCCTCTCACTGACAAAAGGGCCCATTACCATACCTGGAGATTGTGAAAAGCCAGAAATCACATATACAATGGTTAAACAGCTCTATCCAAACCTAAAAACACAGTGTCTATGTGATGACATGGTGTCCCTGGCTGTGGCATATGTGAACTCTAAAACAAACAGACCCTGTACCTGAACAGTCTGTTCAGACTCACCCTCTGTATAGGATATGAAACTGTTGAATGGGTTACATCAATGTTTGGCACACTCCACAAGTGTTGGTGCACAACAGAGCATGAGAACTATTGTCTTATAAGCCTAATAAGTCTGATCTGCAAGGCCATGGAGTCCTTCATTATGGAACTCATAAACAGAGCTATTGGGAGCCTACAAACACCCAACCCTACCCATTTTGGTTTGGTCAGGGGCAGATCATGGTCCCTAAACCTGCTAGACAGTTTTCAAGGCAGTTACCCAGGACATACATCCATGGAATGAGCTCCACACGGCCTACATAGACCTTAAAAAGCCCTTTTCCAACATCCTACACACATGTCGTATCCGCAAAATCAACAACCTGTGCATAAACACGTATATCATCTGATGGATTGCCAACTGGGGCACAGATAGATCCCACAAGGTAAGAATTGTGGTCTCCCTGTTGGACTCTAAGCTGGTAACAACTGCTGTCCCCCATGGCACAGTCCTGGGACCCCTCCTGTCTGGTATATACTTTTCAGAAATACAGTCAAACACACGAGGGCTATGGTTAGAAAAGTTTGTGGATGACTGCATAAAGGTTGTCATAATCAATGTTTAGGACAACAGAGACATCCTTAAAAAGGGTCTCAGTCAGACAGATGTGGTGTCATAATTATGGCCTTGAGCTACAGTCATACAAATACCACATAGGTGCCAACACCCTAAATATGAAGGTAATAATAAGGGATCTAGGGACACGTGGATAGCCATCTCTTCTTCCAGAAACACATTCACAAAGTGGTTAGAAAATCATGCTATGTGTTCCCACAAATTGCCAAAGTCTTTTCATGTAGGTCAAAGGAGGTTCCCTCTACACATCAGTCATCAGACCCATCAGAGTGTACCATGGCACACTTGCGATGAATCTGACTAGGCACCTTCAGCAGCTGGAAAGACCACTGAAGTACCTCAACAAGAGGATTACTGGCCTCAAACAATTGCCCCATGCAACATGACTGAAGTAACTCAATCTGTACTCTGTTGCATACTGTCTACTCAGGTGATCTCTGCCCAACAAACAGGTTCATGTCCAATGCTGAACTGATGTACATGCTCTATCTGAAGTAAACCCAAGCTCACTGCATCACATGCTCTTGGGATATAATCATCACAACAATAAATAGAACATATTGGAGGGATACATTACTAACTCACAGACTTCTCGTGCTTTGGAACAGGCTCCCAACCTACATTAAGCTAAGTCCCTCACGGACACTCTTCCAGAGGAGCCTTGATGAGTGTATGTGAAACTGAACTGTCACACCATAGATCACTTCATCAGCTCTACTACACAGAGGCATAGGTAACTAACCCCATGTGTGGTGATAGCTGCACACTCTGGCCATACTAATATATGCATTCAGGCAGATAGCCTATTACCTACCTATGTACCTATATATATGTAGGGGGAACACAGTATAATAAGCCAAAGATGGATGGGCAGAGATGTGTGTAAGAGGGTGACCATGACAGGGAGCCATCCAGGACTGTCTCACCCAGCACACATCCCAATGGCACAAAAGACATGAGGTGCACATCTCACCCACTGTAAATTATAGCCACCAGTATCTGTAAGCATTACAGTGTATGTGGTGCATGTGCCTGCTGTACAACATGACTGTACAATGAAGTAAACATCTACTATCTGTAGACATGTACCTGTCACATAAGTTCATAGGTATGTAGTAGACTATCTTTACGAAGGCATATATTAGCCTAGGCATGTTGTGCAGCTTTCACCACCCCATTGGTTAGTCTCCTAAGCCCTAGTTCTAATAATTAGTACCCTAAGCCCCTTTCTAGTGATGTGCTGCTGATGTGATGCCTGGCGTGAATTGTCTGTTTCCCATCCACTCATCAAGGTTCCTATTGAAGAGTGTCAGTGAGGGGTTCTGTCTGATGTGCATTGGGACTCTGTTTCACAGTAAGGCAAGTGTCTGGGATGGTACTATATCCCACCAGCATGTTGTATTCATTGTTGTGATGAGGTTCATATCCCTGGAGTGTGTAGTGCAACTCAGGTTTGTTATCCTTAGATGGAGCATGTTCAACAGTTATGTGTTGGACATGGCTCTGTATGTTAGGCAGAGTGATCCTCTGAGTAGACGGTACACAACGAAGAACAGATTTAGTTGTGTTGCATAATACAACAGTTTGAGGCCAGTAATCCTCTTGGTGAGGTACCTTTGTGGTCTCTCCAGCTGCTGGATATGCTTAGTCGAGTACATCCAAAATGGTGCATTGTACTCTATGATGGGTCTGATTACTTAAGAGTAGAGGGACACCACTACCTCTTTTGAGCCTGATGCAAACCCTTTGTTGATTAGGTGGGCCAGATAGGATTTCCTAATCACTTTGGCAACATGGTTGTCAAAGGGAAGATGACTGTCTACTTGTGTCCCCAGAGCCCTTATTACCTTGTCAGTGCCTAGGGGGTAAAACCTGTGGTAGTTTGTGGGTACTTTGTTTTCCCCAAAGGGGATTACTATGCATTCTTTCACATTGAGCTTCAGGCCATGATTCTGACACCACACATCTGTCTCATAGAGTCCCTTCTGGAGAATATTTGTGTCATCCGAGGAATCTATTATGGCAAACACTTTACAGCTCCCAGCAAACTTAGTCAACCACAACCATCCTGTGTTGGCATGTACTTCTGAGAAGTCTATAGCAAACAGGTGGGGCCCCAGGACTGAACCCTGGGGGACACCAGTTGTTACCGGTTTAGAGTCTGCCATGTAGCCAGCAACTCTTAATTTGTGGGATCTATCTGTCAGCCAGTTTGCAATCCATCTTGTGATGCATGGATTTATGCCCAGGTTGGTGAGTTCATCTATGATACCTGACTAGGGAATGATGTCAAAGGCCTTAGCGAGGTATAGGTAGGCTGTGCGGAGCTCCTTTCAATCATCTGTAGTCTGGGTAACTGTCTCAAAGAATTCCACCCAGTTCAGGAGGCGTGATCTGCATTTGACTAAGCCAAACTGGGTGTGCTAAACTGTGTGAAGGTTCCCAATGACTTTATTGTTGACTCCATTATGACTGGCTCCATTGCCTTGCAGATCAGACTCATCAGGCTTATAGAGCGTGAATGCCAAGGGTCTTTTGTGACCTCACCCCTGTGGAGTGGGAAGAATGTTGCTGTGCATCATTCTATGGGTACATATCCTGTAGAGAGTATGTAGAGAGAGGTGTAGGTATCCTTGATGAATATGGATACATCACCACCCTATGTGCTATGATCCAGGTTCTGATGCTGGAAGTTATGGAATGAGTAGTATCCTGGTAGTGCTGGTGTGATCTCTGGAGCCTTGAACTAGGTTTCTGTTACTGCATAGATATCAATATTCTCCATACTAAGAAGTGCCTTGAGTGTGTGCATTTGGAGGCTGAGACTTCTGGCAATGAGTAGCATGTAGCTCACTTTGTGGTTATTTGTGTTGGTTATGGGGTTTGGTTTGTCCTGAGTGACCGGTGTTCCACACCTAAAGTTAACGCCTCATTGGTCCGATCTGACCATAAGCTAATTACCCTACATATCCACATTCTGCACCCACCCCCCCATTAAGGAAACCCCTGTAATGTGTATAGTGTGTTGTGTAAATGTGTACTGCTGTAATATCATAATGTAGTTAGGTAGGGGGTTGAATCCTGCATTTGCCAACTGTGTGTGAGTGTGTGTTCCCCCCTGGGGAGGAGCAAGCTTTTTGGAGACTACTCACACCCCTTAAAAGTGGTATACTCATCTTTGTCAAGTCTGATGATGTCACCATCCTACAAATATACCTGTGGAACAGTGAAATCTTAGTGGTGTGTATAGTGCATCATGTAAATGTGTACTGCTGTAGTATCATAATGTAATTAGATAGGGATTTGAATCCTACACTTACCAACTGTGTGTGTGTGTGTGTGTGTATGTGTGTGTGTGTGTGTGTGTGTGTGTGTGTGTGTGTGTGTGTGTGTGTGTGCCCCTCTGGGGAAAAACAACCTTTTTGGAGACTACTCACACCCCTTAAAAGTGGTATACTCATCTTTGTCAAGTCTGATGATGTCACCATCCTACAAATATACCTGTGGAACAGTGAAATCTTAGTGGTGTGTATAGTGCATTGTGTAAATGTGTACTGCTGTTGTATCCTAATGTAATTAGATAGGGATTTGAATCCTGCACTTACCAACTGTGTGTGTGTGTGTGTGTGTGTGTGTGTGTGTGTGTGTGTGTGTGTGTGTGTGTGTGTGTGTGTGTGTGTGTGTGTGTGTGTGCCCCTCTGGGGAAAAGCAACCTTTTTGGAGACTACTCACACCCCTTAAAAGTGGTATACTCATCTTTGTCAAGTCTGATGATGTCACCATCCTACAAATATACCTGTGGAGAGAAGAAACCCCAGTAATGTGTATAGCACATCGTGTAAATACATACTGCTGTAGTATCATAACGTAGTTAGAAAGGAGTTTGAATCTCACACTTGCTGACTGCGTGTATGTTCCAGGGGTATGACACCGTTGATTAATGTGGCATGGGTTTTGATTTTTCTAGTGTATGACATATCACAATGACAACTGTGTGTGCATTGCACATGTAAGGTAGCTGTGGGGCAAAGACATATACATACATGTGACCTCAATTATCTCATAGGTGGATACTCTGCTTTCTCCATGAAAGCATCTGTTATCTTTGCCAGAGTGTGCTGGCACTTTCCAGACCTTAGGTCACTTCTGTATGCTTGTGACAAGCTTAGCCACTGCGGTGATCCCTGGGCTACGTCTTCTGTTTCACATCCACTCATCACAGTTTCTATTGAAGAGTGTGAGTGAGGGTTTATGCTTGAGGTATATTTGAATCCTGTTCCAAAGCAAGCAAAGTCTGGCAAAGATGACTAATCATTATAGGTGTGCAACAACCTCTGTGGATCTGCATGCAAACCCTTTATTGCTTATGTGCTCCACAGAGGAATTTCCAAAACCCTTTGGTAATGTGATTATCAAAGGAGAGATGACTAAACACATGGCTCCACGTATACGTTAGTACCTGTTCCACATTTTGGGGCTACTACCTATGTGGTACTCTGGGGATACTTTGTTTTCTAAAAGTGGATAACTATGCTTTCTTTGGCTTATAGCTTTACAGAATGAGTTTGAAACCAGGTATCTGTCTCTATGATACCCTTTTGGATGATGTGTGTGTCATCTGGAGAATAAAGTATAGCCCGCAGTATGCATTTTCATCAAACATGGGTAGACATATCCCTACTGTGTTTGCTTGTACCTAAGAAAGCTATATGCCAAACCGGAGTGGTCCCAAGACTGAGTTCTGGTAAATACCACTTGTTACTGGTATAGAATTATACATGGAGACTGCAAATGTTACTGTGTGTCCTACATCTGTGCGTCAGTTATCGATCCATCATCTAACAATCGTTTATGATCAGTCTGTTGAGGTTATGTATAATACCAGAATGTGGGATGGGTATGAATTGCTGGTGAGTTATAGCTTGGCTGTGTGGACCTCCCCTCCCCCACCTATAGCCTTGTTAACTGGCTTGAAGTCAACTAGGTGTAGGAGCCATGATCTGGCCTTTAGAGAACTTAAGTGGGTATGGTGCAGTGTTTGCAGGTTTATAATGTCTCTGTTAATGAGTTCCATAATGCTGTGCTCCATAGCCTTCCAGATAACATTTGTCTGGCTTATTGGGTGAGAGTTTCCAGGATCTGTTGTTGTTCTACCCTTAATCAATTTACATTAACATTTGCACTGGGTGTGACAAGGGTGGACAGGATTAGGAATAAGTATATTAGAGGGCCAGCCCAGGATTGAAAGTTAGTAGACCAAGCCAGATAGGCAGGATTAAGTTGGTTTGTACATGTACTGAGGAGGGATACAGGGTATATTGTGAAATTGATGCTAAGGATGAAGCCGCCAGGTAACAGGAAAAGAGGAATGCCTAAGATGAGGTTTATGGCTATGGTGAGAGAGGACATGCAGGTGGATGGTGTGACAGCGCAAGATGCAGAGGGCAGGAAGAAATGGAAACAGATGATCTACTGTGGCGACCCCTAATGGGAGCATCTGAAAGGAGAAGAAGAAGATGATGTAGCTCAACCCTTGTGGACTGTGAACACCATTACCATGCATCATTCCACAAGTATGTAACCTGTATAGAGACAGCATCTGGACAGAATGTTTAGGTGAGTGGTGACGTCATATGACAGCTTATGTATGGCACAGCCAGGGACACTGTCCAGTACCATTGCCACTGTGATTCGGATTTTGGTAAAAAGATGTTTTAACTAGAGTGTCTGTGAATCATCAGGTTTTACATTCTTCAGGTCTGGAAATATGGCCCTTGTGTAACGACAGGGTGGTGAAATCTGCATTCAAACTGTCTGACAAGAAATTGGTAATGTCAGTCAGATAAGTGTACTTTGTGACCATTTACATTAACTGTGAGATTTCACAAATGGACACCTGCAAACCTGTGTTGCACACACTCCACACTTACTGTCCACTGTATAACGCATGCTGACACAACTACACACATCAGCCAAGTGGCACGTGGGAAAACAAAACACAATTTGAATAAACACTGGTGAAAACAATACAACATTGCTAATTACAGCTTTAATGCAGCATGCCTGCTCAGCTACACCTTCAAGGATATCATTACACTTTACTGCTCACAACATGCTACACATCCAACCATTGATATACTTTATTAAAGTCACCCTGTGCATCAGCACCATGTTAGCCTGTTCCTGCATCAATGTTACAGATGACAGGAGGTGGCACAGGTTTCATCATATGCACAGGGTGTGTTGTTGGTTTGCCAGAGGCCTACACTGAGCCATACAATTGACATGTGTGTGTGAGTGTGTGTGTGAGAGCCATGAGTACTGTTATGGGCCAATGTTGATGTCATGTGTGCGGGTATGTGTTTGCCCTAGGTTTCTGGTTTATGTGTGTGTGTTTGCATTCACACAGTTCCACCATGTGGCTGCCATATATGGGGATTTGTGAGACAGCTACAGACTGTAGCTGGCAGGCTTTACAGATCTCCATCTCTGGCCATGGATATGGAACCTGTGCCTGGCAGGGGTGCTACAGATAGTATCAGGTACTAATCCAGATTGGGTACTATCCAAAGAGGTTGACATATGTCCACTGGATCCAGGTCCCTGCTGGGACTGGCCAGAGCCACATGCACGTGGTCTGCTAGGACGGTCTATGGACATCCCCCCAACATTGCTTGGGCTGGTACTGACACTACGGGAGTGGCTGTCACTTGCTGGACTTCCACGGTGACCTCCAGCTGGTGTTGTTGCTGGCATACATCCACGCCAATGTCTCAACCATCCCGCACTGTCCTGACACATGGACATGACATTGTGGAGGACATCCAATGTCTCACCCCAACATCTATCAATGACCTCAGTGTAGTTACGTATGGCACCTGCTAGGTCAAGGATACTGTCATTTACAGAGATGTAATGAGCCCTCTGTGCCCTTAGCCCCTGTCTGGTGTACTGCTCCATTCGTGTCTGTGCCTCCATGACAGCCTGGAACATGCATGTGGTAGAAAAAGGTGTGGCATGTCTGCCAGGGGCATGATGACCAGCAGTGCTCTGATGAGAACCCCTGGGCATCTGCCTATGTGGTACCGTTCCAGACATCTGGCTATGGCTGCTGTGTCCTGATACATGTGCCATAGATACCACACTGTCCTGGCCAGTGCCAACCGTACACTGTCCCTCAGCTAATGGCAATGGTGATGATGGATGTACAGGCAGTATGACTGTGTGCATGGATGGGGTGGAGACTTGTGTACTGTCAATTGGTTGCCCAACAACAGACCCTGACAAACCTGTCTGTGCCTCAACACACCTATCCTCATCATCACTGTCTGTCTCAGTGACATCAGGGTCCCTGCTGTACTGAACCAGCCCCACCTTGCCACCTGTGAGAGGAAAACAGGAAACACACTTTAAGACCTGAACATGACTCCAGACCACATACACACATGCGCACATGCAAACATACACACATGTGCACATGCGCACATACGCACATGCGCATATGCACATTTGCACACATGCACACATGCACTCACACGCAAAACTACACTCCTCCCAAAAGCAGGCACACACAACACCAGCAATCACAGAACATACACAATAGCAGGTGATGGTGGGATACAGCATCACAAGCAAAAGAGTCATATCACATATGTCAGCATGCAGGACATGTGTTGCTCAACAGCATGCAGTGCAAGTGTAGTCAGTCCTTGTTACAAACAATATACATGGCTTTGATGCATGTGGAATACAATGCATATATGAACACAACATTGCTGTGCAGGTATTCATAACCGTGTAATGTACTGTGCACCATAACTGACAGGTGAACATGCCATTACTGGATGTGTATGATTGTGTCAGATAGGTATCCAATTATGATTACAGCCTCAGTGTCTTTAGCAAATAATTGTGGACACATTTTTAGCACATGCATAATGAGTATTCCCACAACGTCATCAGTGGTGCATGGATAATTGATGGAATACCATTTGGCCACATACCCAATGTAAGGTACTTATGGTGAGTGTAGATCATATTGTGGACATGCCAGTCTCATCCATGACATGGCATGCTAAAACACAACTGCATATTTAAACACTACACATACCCAATAAGTGTCATATGACCTAGCCACTCAATAGCATCACAAGACATATATGTGTCAGTTGTGCAAATGGTGATTGGTATGTATACTGTTTAGAGGTGCATATGTGTGCACACACACACATCATTATGGTGTGTAGCAATGACAGCTATGTGTAGTACTGTAGTTACAATAACTGGATGGGGTATAGTACCATGGGCCATCATCATGAAGCATCAGGTGGTCACTCAAGGCTACAAATGTTTCACAAACCAGCACTAATCATGCTGTGCCGGAACTGTACTACCTTGGCTAAATTCACCATTTCACAACCAGTTGTTATGTGAGTTTATAAGGAGGCCAATAAGGATCATTCCCTGACATGAATGTGTAGTGTGTTGCAAAGTGTTTAAATGCCCCAGGATAGGCCTCTACCCCTCAGGTATATTATGTGTAATGTGTGGATGACATTTTGGATACTGGAGTGTGTCTTTACAGAGGGTTTGGGAATCCTTTATGTGTAGCATGTTAAAATGCTCTGTGTATGACATAGATGTGTATGTTATGTGCATGTTGAGTATCAATTGTGCCTATCCAATTGTCACTACAGTCTAGCCACATTTGTTTGAGATGGTCTAGGTATTGCATGTGTTTGAGGCAGCTAATTACATTAGTGAGATGTGCATGCTCTTACATCAAACATGCACAGCATGCATTATGGGTAGGTGTGTTACATGTGTACATGGCCTACACCTTAACTATGACATGCACATTTTATTTACAATAATAAATTTAGAACACACTCACCAGCATCTGTCCGCTGCCTTGATGTCACCCCAGAGGGACCTACATAGAGATGAGACAATTTGTCAGTGGCCACAACTGTGGCATTGCTACTGTGTGTTTGCAATCTTACAGTACAACAACAGTTTACATTCACAGGGCTACAGATTATGTTCCAAATGATCAGTATTGCACAACAACAGGCTTCATATCTTTGAACGACACACTCCACATCTCACATATGCATGTTCTACCAATACAGATAACAGTAGTCTACAGAAATGCCATGTTACCTGCATGCTCCATGTGTGCTTGCTGGGTGGTGCCAACCTCCATCATGGTGTATGTCTGCTACTGTTGATGTTGGGTAGGTGCAACCAGGCTCATGAGCAGCTCCTCCACTCTGGTGAGGGGGGGTGGATATTAACACCACCTCCTGTTGCAAGCTGTTGTCTATGCACATCAGCGGCATGCTGACAGACATGTCTGAGAAGATCACTGCAGTGCTGGCATACCTGCTCATATGTCCGGTTATGCAGGCCTACCTCATTGACCCTGAGGACAACATCTTGCCACATTGCAGTACGCTCCTGCTGGTCCTGGCTGGTTTGTGAGAACATGAGACGATAGTGCTGAATCATACTGCTAGTAATGATATCATCTTCTGCACTACTGTAACTCAGGTTCCTGTGGTGGGCCATGATCCCTGGAAGACATAAATACAAAAATATGTCTGAGCAAGTCATATGGCACATTTAACATTATACAGTATAGATATCACTGAACTGCCATATATAGCAACCTATAAGCTAACCGAGAGTAAAACACTGTAACTGCCACTTATCACTGCTTCCCCCTACAACTTCTTGAAAGTGCCTTGCTCACTCTCTGTCTAATGAACCATGTTCTGCACAGCAACAAAATCAAATCACTATATAAGACTATACAAGAGTACCTGGCACACTGTATGCAACACGATGCACCACCTAGCTACAGCAGATATACATCAAGCTGATGTGTAAAGAAATATATCATCCATCACAATCAGTGTAAGGTCCAGTAAATGTATTACTATTATACCACACAACTTGTTAATGCCAAACCCATGGCCAAAATATGTGCACAATTGGGAATATAGGTCACATACTGCTGTAGTACACTATGAATGTTGCTAGATACGCAATTATATGTATTACCACACATATGTCAAAGGACATGTTACAGACATACCCGCACACACATCAGACATAATTACAGGACACAAAGGTATGACAACCCAGATAAGCTTTCAGTGTGCACTATACAATACTGTGTGTCAGTACTTACACAACCTTAATCTTGAGAAATGTAATATGTGATGAATACAGGGACCACACAAAACAGTGGATGCAAGCAATGTGGACATACACCATACTTTGCTGTACAGGCCCAGAGCTTCAATTAGTACTACAGTGCACACAGGATTTGCATTCAACATTGGTACCAATTAATAATCATAGATGTAGTGCTTTAGCCTCCAATGTCACACCTTAGTTAAAGCCAAGGGACTTAATAACACTGTATGCAATAGCACTTGTTCTGCCTAGCAGCAGAATACACAGCTTTTGCTAGGATCAAAGCAAGGACCCATAATACCATAACATAAACAGTTTCCCACTAAGCTATCCCACAGATACATATTTTTGACATATTCACAAACATATTGACCATCACAGTCATATCCATTGAGGGTGTTCACAGCCCAGGTAGCTTTAGCAGGCCTTATTGGCTTCAACATTGCAAACTGAACAAACCACCCACAGTGTTTAACTACCACATGTCATATACCAGCACTATATCCTGTCTTGTTTGTCACACACTAAAACCTACATACAAATATGCGCATACTAACCTTCACCAGCATATATATCCCCCCTTTCACAAACAGTTGCAATATGTCCCCTGCTCTATGCACATATACAGATGTGAATGTATATGTCACATATATATATTTCTCCGTATATGTGTGTGGCATACGCAGACAAGGTTCACACTGTTCTAAGTCCTTGGACCTCACAGCTGAACTGTTGGGCCTTGCTACAACACAAACAGGTGTCACATATGAACACAGACTAACATTAGGGGGGGTATATATGGCAACAGATGCTAGATAAGCATACTAGACTGCTACAGCAGTTGCTAGTGGTAAGCTACACTTTAATATGACTATCATGCATGTGTTGTTCTGTCACCCCCATGTTTATATAATGTCAGCGCTAATCCCTCCAACAGCCATTGGCCACACTACTGTACAGAACACAGATAACATGGATCAGATCTTTGACATTTAATGCTGAGCTACACATTTCACAGGTAAGTCCCACTGCCCACAGGTGCACACAGAATTGTCCATAGCAGTAGTTAAGCAAAACATCTGTACATAAAGAAGTACTGCTGCCACATATGAATGTTTCACATTATGTAGACTATTCTTCAATAACATCTACTAAAAGCCAGTAAATACATATGTGTCTCACATACCTTTCCTTTGTATGATTTGGTAATATTTCTTTTTCCTTTTCTCTGTCTCTCTCTCCCTCTCTGTCAGTCTCTGCAATAGAGTGATTGAGTTTGTTGGCAGAAATTGCAGCCTGCTTTTGTAGGAATTTGCACATGAGCATGTGATGGCCTCTGCACCAATTAGTGGCCACCATTTTCTAATTGCATGCAGCCTGCTGTGTAGTAATTGCAGTAATCACTGTCATAGCAACCCAGTACTATAAATTGCTGACTCATGTAGGCGTGGCCCTTTCAGCTTTCCAAGATGGAGATCATCCTTGTTTGGTGTGGACATCATTGTTTAAGACAGAAGGTTGGTATAGTTCTTATATCAGAAGCCAGGGGTATAGCCAGAGATTTACATTTTGTACTCAGACCTAATGTTGCTGCTTCCAGTACCCACTTGTCAGTGTAGAAATGTACACACACCTCAAAATGCAACCCCAAGATACATGGAAACATGTACTTTCTTTTCAACTGTTACAATTAACTGCCATACAAAGCTAGTTATAGAGAGGTATTCCTTTGGCACAATAATTGTTTGTGAACTGCTATACTGTGAATATTCATTTACTCAGTTCTAAACAGTTTGTGCTTTTTTAGTGTTGACATTAGCACAAGCTGCTCAGAAAAACTGGACACATTTCAGTACTGTGAGTATGCTTACCTACATCCTTGGTAGACCCTGCACACACAGGTATATTCTACATTTGGGTAGGGTTGCAGAAGTACAGAGAGCGTAAGTAGTATTGTGTGGATTTTATCTTGCTGGACTTACAGGGTTGCTGTGTACATGTTAGTTTATCAAGGCAAGTAGTCTTTCTGCGTAACCCCAAACTGTGGACCTATCCACATGATAGCCAGAGAATAGCCTGTTATTTTTTGTCTGTGCACCACACAGGTCTTTTCAGCAATAGAGCAATGGCATTCTTACAGTTGGTTGCTACCAGTACATGGTACATCCATTTGTATTTCAGTGTTGTATTCCTACATAAGGGTATGCTTCTGAAACTCCTTCCAAAGCTATTTGCACAGTGTATAACAGCAGAAAGGCTGATATGCCTCTGTGTTTCTGCCTCTGCCAGACCTCTCAACTAATCAGGTACATATTTGAACAGACTCAAGGAAAAGTCAAGAAAAAGTCAGGGACAATCAGGGACACCTTTAAAATATTAGTGCCATTAAGTTGAAACATTGAAAGAATCAGAGCATATGAAGTAATACACCTTTTCTGAAGTAAAAGAAGAGTCTAACTCTTAATTATTGTCATTATTGATTAAGTGTAATTCACCACATTTCTGGCCAAAGTTAGTAGTTTTAGGAGGGATTCAGAGAGACAGAGCTAAAATTTGTGTCAAAATCAGGGCATCCCTGAAAATTAGGGACAGTTGGGAGGTATGGCCTCTGCCCTAAACAGATATGCCAGTGTTTGTCCTGCTGTGATACTGTGTGGGGTTGTAAAGTGATGGTGTAACATTATTTCCTGCTAGAGTGGCTGCTTCTCTTATCACAGTCATGTAATGTAATCCCACAACAACTGTTGGTCAACATCCATAGAACAAGTTGTGTGGTATTGTATTCCTAATTTTCCTATACATTCCCTCATTCTGATGCATGATATAATTATTTAAGCACCAACTTGATGTATATCAACCGTGGCTTAGTGGTACTTCATGTTGTGTAGTGTGTGCAAGGTCCGGGGATTGAGACTTACAGAGGTGTTTTATTTTGCTCCTGAGCAGAACAAGGGCCCTCACATACAGAGTGACTAAGGCACTTTTAAACATTTGTAAGCGGGTTTGCACAGGTTTGCGCATTGCTGCACATTGCTTAGCCAAGCGCAAACATGTGCAAATCTGTGCAAACCCACTAACTACTGCTTAATAGTGCTTACTCCCGCTCACCCCCACGCTAATTTCGTTGAAAGAAAAAAAATGGGGAGATAGGAAAGTGGTGAAAAAGGGGCACAAAGAGGGAAAGACAGTATGAAAAATAGCTTGGGATGTGCAGGACGGGTGTAGCTGCCCATTTCTTCAACAGCAACAGCTGTGCATATGCAATAAATTTGGAGGTAGATATGAACCCTTCAACCCCTGAGAGAGGGGTGAGGACAACAAAGTATGTTTTAATGCCAATTAAATAACATTTCATGTGTCCAGTGAACATTTGTGCATAATGGGCAGCTATGTATGGGGCGTATTTTTTTTTTTGGGAGCAGATTGCCCTTTTTTTTTCAGGTGAGAGTGGAATGTGGGGTAGGGGAAGTAGGTATATTTGGGGAGGTAGGTTGGGGAGGTAAACAGACAAGACAAACAAGACACATACAGGGGTGATATATGACATGTGGTGGGTGAACACCTTTGACGGAGAGGGATGTTTGGAAATTGCAAGCCCATGATCCCCCAGATGGAAACAGTGGGACTGAGGTCCCCACCCATGGGCAGTCACCACTGCACCTTCACGGCCCAGAGGGTGTCTGTGCTGGGGGCTGTGTAGGAGGGGCATGCTGACCCAGGAGTTGCGCCACTCGGGCCTCAAGCTGGCATAGAGGTTCTTCAACAGAACATTCAATCTCTCTACGCACTACAGCCCGGACTGTTCGAAGGGCGATTGGTGCCCCTCCGCCCACGCTTGCATGGGAGGGCCGAGCCCCATCCCCTGCAGTGCTTCCACCTGAAGGTGGCACAGGGCCAATGGAGTAGGAGGTCCCAGGCTCGGCACCAGATCTGCTGGTGCCAGGTGCCATGGCCAGCTGAGGTGGGACAGGTGGGTCCGCTGGGACCGGCCTTCCCATATGAACTATGTTTTGGAGAGTTTAATAAAGATATGGGTTAGTAACAGTCAACATCATTCCCAATTAGTTATAACAGCATGCAGAAGTATTCCCATTCACCCAACACACCAGATTTTCAACAGTTGAAAAGCAAGCATAACACATGCATATATAGAGCAATAGTGGACAATACAACAGCATGCAGGTTGAATTGATGGCAACAGGCCACCAATATTGTGGTATTTTAACAGGGCACATGCATAGAAATTAATGCAAATGTTTATAAACCAATAGGACATATGTCCCAACAAATGTTTTGAGATTAGACTCATTCTACACACCACTGCATCTGCCTCCGTAGTCTTCAATGGCTAGAACTCCCTAATCAACTCAATTTCCTCCAACTTACTACTGCACACAAACTAATCTTTAAACCCACTGCTTGCCCAGCATTATCTAATACCTTCACCATATACAATCCTCCAAGGCCCCTAAGATCTAGCCACCAAAATCTTATTTCAGTTTACAAACCCAAACGACCCCCTGGCCAACTCCTACTTTCCTATACTACAGCAAAAAAATGGAACTCACTTCCTTCCCTTCTAAGAGCCACTACAAACTATGAACACTTTAAATCTCTTCTTCATTCTCACCTTTTCCAAAATTTGAAATGTAATTGTATACTTCCTACCTAGATCTCTATTTATACTAGTTCCATCCCACCCCCCTGGTTCCCCTTCTTCTGACTCTCTCCCTAGCTCCCCTCTCTTCTTCATTATCTCCTCCTTCCTCCCTGAATAAACCCTTTATTTTCCTTCAAGTGCTATGCTTACTCTCACCTTAAATCTTTTGACTTTTTTCTCAAGGTGGTCTCCTGGACTCAACCACAATTTGAACATTAGTTATCTGTTCTTTTTCTATCCTCTTCTGACACCTCTCCTTTAATTTCTTTGCTTCTTATTCGTTTCTCCCATGCATCCCTGCTCTTGCATTCAAACTCTATCTATAATTTCCTTTCCTTTCCTACTTTACTAACATTCACAGTTGCACTAATATATCTTTTTCTTATGCATAGTGCCCAATGCACCTCATTCTTGTTTGGAAATTGTTAAAGTATTATGCTATTAGAACAGAGTGTGTTTTTGTGTGTATTAGTTTAGATCTGTTCTGCTGTGTTTTTTTGTGTAATGTATTATCATTGGAGCTTTTCTCCCCGGGCCTCCACTGAAAACAGGCTTTCGGGCCCAGTGGACTTCCCCGGTTATCAAACTGGAAATAAAAATAATAAATAATTAGACATACCGATTGAGGTGTGGAATTGCATTTTTTTATGCACATACAGTAGGGTGGGAAAAGATAGCTCAATTAACAACTTATATATCCTTCTAGTTTTCACTACATTCCTATTAACTGCAGTTATATGTCCCTTACATGTATTACACTACCCAATGTCCTTATATTGTGCAACTGGATTTTGCTAGATCATTATATACATGAGCTGTATCTTACATATAAACTGTCCAAGATGCAGATGTTACTGCAACATATTTTGAGAGTTGCTCACACACACTACTGCTAAGATGGTACACTGACAGATCTACTTTCATATAATTATCTAGATATGTTCAGGTGAAACTATCGGTTATATGTTAACAGCTCCCTACATTTCTGGCAGCACACTGACATTTCTGGGGAACACAATACCAAGCTACTCATGTGCCAGATTAACCTATACATGCTGGCCGTGAACTAACAGTTGAGGGCTGTACATATGCATACAACATACTGGCACTCCCTTCATACACTTTATATGGGCCTACCCAAATGTGAAACTGCTTAATACAACACTACTATTTGTAGAATGCAACAGTACAACAGCATATCAAAGAAAATGACACAGACACACTCCATGAATCATACATTTATTAAAGGATTATTACACCTTTATTTATTGGGTTAAAAGACTTTTTGAAGGCTCTCTCATTTATTTTATATAACAGTACATGCAGAATAATTACTAACCTGCCTCATGATGCAGCCTTTGCAGCCTATCTTCATGGGCTTGCTGGTTCATAGCCCGGACACCTGCAGCTGTGAAGTAAATGCCATGATACTGAGACATACCTATCCATAGTATAGACAAGCATAGCAATTCTTAACTACTTAATACAATGGCTACTTACTCAGTACTGGGGCATTAGCCATCTTACGGGATTCCTGGATCCACTGGTCCAGTTTATTTTCCCTACGTCGCTTGAGGTCAGAATAATGGTGCCTGACCTCACCAGTCCGAGAACCACCAGTGGCACTGGTGAGATCATGGGCAAGACTGTTCCAGTCCTCCGTTTTATATTGGTTACCTTGGTACTCGCCCAGCAGAAGTCTTTCCTCATGATTGTGGACAAGAAGCCAAACCATTACTTTGGACTCCTGGATGCCCCAGCGTTGTGCTCTAAATCGAGTGCCTTCTCCAACACCAGCAATGCTGAATGCAGAAGGAAGCTACAACCAGTTATAGCAAATATTCCCACCTGTGGAGCTTAAACTTGCCTCATTTCCCTCACTTATTTGTGATTGGCCAGTTTTGGAAAAACTCAGCTGTAGGCACACCTGCTTAGCTGATGTTGGCAATGTTTAAAATTCCTTTGATAGATATGTGTCTGTTGAAAGTGCATGTTTGTGAACTGCTGTCATGGCATAGTGGTTAAGTACTGTGACTATAGTGCACAGTATCCTGAATTCGAGCCCTGTCACTGCTTTTTATTTTCCTGCTGGGCAGACCTGACTGGTTAAGGTACAGTAAAGAAGGTGTGAGCGTGTTTAACTGACTTTGCCCGACTTTGCCCAATGTTGCTCAACGTTACTCAACATTGTTCTATGTTGCTCGACGTTGCCCGATGTAGTGCTGGTTAGTGTGGTACTCAGCTATGCGCAAATACATTGCATTTGCACTGGCTAGCACGGTGCGCAGCTATGCACAATTGTATTTAAATATGTTCAATAATGGTAAAATGTGCTTAGCAGTGCTTTATGCTGCTTAAATAGGGTACTCATGCCTCAGAATGCATAACCATTTCACCTTCATATATATATATAATTCCTTCACTACTACATTTAACATTTCAATGCTTTTTACAAAACTTATACATAAAAAATGTCAGGAAATATTTTTGTATACAGATTTCCCACAGAAAATGGAACGTGCAGTAGTGTGACTTGAACCGGGAATGCCTCCTCTTTGTGCAAAGGATCTAACCACTACGCTATCGCTATTTTGCTTAATTTGCATATATTTTTCTTATTATCCTCTTCTGGTGTCTAAGCTGCTAACTGTAGCTAAGCAATGGGCAAACCGATGCAAATACGGGCAGCTATATCGGAAGAAAAAAAATATATTTTTATTTTTAAATTGTCAGTTGTTTAACATATGGGGGGGTGTAATGTTACATTGTACACATGTGAGCGGACTTGCTCATGTAACTCGAAATTGCGGCATTTCTTCATTGCAGGGGCGTGGAGTTTTGGACTGCTTGGCAGTTCAACACGCCCCCTACATTCGTCCACGCTCTGTGTAAGCTTTAGAGTTGAGGCAGCGCGCCCTCATTAATATGCATGGCGTGCTGCCATCATACTCTTACACTGGCACTTCCATGTAAGACTAATCTAGTCTTACACGGAAGATTAGTAAATCTGGGGGGGTGTCAAGTTTTAAAATTTTCTGCCATGCAGTAGTATTAAAGAGCATGTCAAGGCCGTAAGTAGAAATCACTGCCCGGTGCTCAAAGATTTTATTGCATCCACTCAAAGGTTTAGCATAAATTATTTTTAGACACTGAGCAATAGATCATATTATAGTTTAAAGAAGAGAGAAGGAAATTCTAAGAGGTGGTAGAATGTTTATAGCAGAAGTGTAACAAGTAGCAATATACAGTGATCATTGCAGCTATATATGTAAATCCTGCTGAGTGAGCGATCATTGCAGCTATCTGTATAAATCCTGCTGAGTGAGAGAAGTTTTCAGATAAGATTGCTGCAGAAAAAAAAGCTCTTTTCTTAATAAGCAGCAAAACTGGAGTTAATTGTAGTAAGTAAAGAGATATTAGAGGGATTTGCTCCAACCCAAAGGCAAAGTTTAAAGTCCACTATCCCGTCTTTCTTTTTTTTTTTTTTATCTAATGGCATTTGCAGTTATGACATGGAATTTAAAACAGCTAGCTATGTACAAATATTTATTAAAGGCAGATGTCTATAAAAAAACAGAAAACGTCTTAGAAATGGAATACTAAAAGGCAACCAGTATGTGATAAGAAATTAGCCTAATCTATATTGTAGTAAACTAAATTATGTAATAAGCTAATTGCTTTCAGCTTAAATTCAAATGTGGGAAGGGAAGCCAAAACTGGAGTACCAAGAATTTTTAAGTAACTTAAATACAGGTGGAGTGTGTGTGTGTGTGTGTGTGTGTGTGTGTGTGTGTGTGTGTGTGTGTGTGTGTGTGTGTGTGTGTGTGCGCATGTGCGTGTGTGTGTGTTTTTTTAAGTAACTTCAATACGGGTGGAGAGTGTGTGTCTTTTTTTAAGTAACTTCAATATGGGTGGAGAGTGTGTGTGTGTGGGGGGGGGGTGGGTAGATGGGGTGGTCTATTAGGTCAGATGGCATAAAGGTGACCATTGTTGATTTTCTCACCTCTTTACATAAATGCTAGTTACAAATGAAAATGCTAAGCTGTAATAAATAAACATGTTTGGTTAAGGTTGTTTGGAGTCTGTAGTCCACTATAGCCAAATGACAACAAATTACTTGCTGTTTTTGATATAAATAAATAAATGCAGCTAAGCAGAACAGAATTCTGGCAAATTTAAAGAAGAAGTTTGTTAGCACTAGAATGAATGTGTTTAGAATGGCCAAAAGTCCAAACATTAATTAATCTAAAAGTGTTTAGAGAAACATAAATATCATGTATCTTCTGAGAGACATTTGCTACTGTCACTAGCATAAGCATTTTAAAAATGAAAATACTGTGTCCTGAGGTAAAATTGTGCCCTGAGGTAAATAAAATTGTCAAGCCAATACCAGCCACTAAGTGAAGCCTTCTGTAGTCAGATAATTACCAGTTACTTACCCCTTCTTATGCAAGATGATAATGCAATGAATTGAAAAGTAAATGTGGATAAAGGAATGAGAGGTTCCTGGAACAAATCCAAGTTTTAGGCTGATCGGTATACTAACATAGCCAAACTAGCTTAGCTTGTTTTGGCTTTATGTCTCATTTGCATTCAAGCAAAGCCATGCCAGACAAAAAGTTAATCACAGTTCGAGCCTTGATGTGGGATACCTGACCGATATATGAATAATAGTTTTGTTTACAGTACAATTAGTTATATTTGGATGAAATCAGTCCAAAGATAATGTGACTGGAATAATGAACAGCGAAAACATATCAGGTTTAATTATTAAAGATGTCGTTAACAAGCTCATAGACTCAAAGGTGCAGAAAATGTAAGATGCATTTTCATCTGCAAGCAAAGCACTGGCTCATTGAAGTTCTACGCAGCTCTGAACAGGATGACAATATCGGCACTAACTGATTAGAGAAATTGTATAGAACTATGTAATGTTAACTGGGTGCCACTGCAAACAATCTGCAGCATACAAAATAATTTTTGCACATGCAAACAGTTATAAGATGCCAGCTTTTTTTCAGTAAAGGCTGGGAGCATACTTTGAAACAACCTTTAGAGGATTTATCTATGCATAGCGTACATTTTACCAACCTTGCTGATTGCAGACTGAGATATAGTGTTTAGGTCAGTTTTATAAGTTTAAAATTCTTCTTGATAAATTTTCCAAAGAAAGGGGTAAAGGAGAAGGAGAAGGGCACCTTAATGAATGTGAACCAGATGCATTTATCATGAAACTTTTATAGCCTAAGCAAAAATGTACTTTGCATTTCTTTTCTGTTAATTATATGGCATGTAACCAAAGTTCTGATGTTTCTCTTCTTTCATGCCATGGCAGATAATTTCATAAATAATTATAAAGAGAAAGAATTGAACTTTTGTGCAGCTGCCTACATTTAAATTCAAAACTAAAATATGGTAAAAAAAGATATCGGCTTAAGTGATTATCTATGACAGTTTGTTGGATTATCCCGGTGAGTGTTTGTTTTGTGCTGCAGAAAGAGATATATGATGTCTCGAATGAATAAAATGAAATCTTTTTTTGTGATTAAAATTAAGTGTTCAGTCTTAGAATAATAAAGTTAATTTTATTAGTATTCCCACCAGTCTTTTATTAATAATACTTTATAATGCAATAAACCAGAGAGACAGCACGTCTGTTTTACTTACAAAGATGTCATGCAATATTTGATAATAAACAATATAAAGTGTCTTAATTGAAAGAAGAAACATTTGTTTTTATAGCCATACTCTTCTAATTTCTTTCTTTGATTCTTTTAATTATATCACATTTTATTATGTACCCATGCTGGCAGTGTATGGACACCCACGCAAGTTAAGTCACCTTAAATGAACACATTTACTTGATTCTGAATTTATTTTCTTAGTCTAAGGTACACTTATTAAATGAAATGAGAGTAAGAAAAAAAGCATATAGTATTTTAAACAAAGAATGCAAATTGCACATCAAGCCAGGAAAAATATACACTTAGAAACAAAGCCAGACACACACGCACACACACACGCACACACACACACACACACACACACACACACACACACACACACACACGTATGCACACTACACAGGCATATACTTACTTATACCCACACATGATTGTGTATGTGTTCATGTGTGTGAGGTTGCATGTTGCTGTCATATCACTTCCTTCATTTTGCAATAAAGTCTTCATCTTTAGCCAACCAAAAATGCTTTTATCCTTCAAGTGAGTATAACCTTAGTTAGAATACATAAGTAGCACTTCAAAGGTCAGTGGTCCCACTTTGGTGGATGCAGGGATACTCACCTTGAATAAATACAGTTTAATTATATAAAATATTAATTTGTTTTCTTTTTATTATTTACTACTTTGTGTTTTTCATTGATTTGAGCTCAGGAGGATATTTGATGGTAGCCAAATCATTTGACATAGTTTTATTGCTTGATTTCTTGAAGTTTCAGCAGGGAGAGCAGTCAGAGTTCTTAACACTCTAGACATTAAAAACTACAAGAAAAATCTAGCCAAGCTAGAGTTTCCACTGTGTGATTCCTTAAACATCTTGCATTAGAAGTATATGGGATATATGCAAATGACACATTACATCAGATGTTTCAGATATACTCTTAACATCTCATACACACTGTAATGTGTTTCATCCTGTCCTCTGCTCTGCTTTGAAATCAGCTTTGCTGGATGTTTGTGTTTGGAGTTTGAAAGGATAACTTAAGGCCAGGTTCCTGTTTTATGTTTTACTTCCTTGTACCGAGTGATACAGAGGTATATCATGCATTTTTTAGCTCTCCCTCCCTGCAACTATCATCCACCATTATCTTCTTACCTTCTTCACTGCCTAAGTCTCCCATGGACTTTCCCCAATCTACATCCAGGGCCATTTAGGATATTAAGGACACTAATGCTGTGTTATACTACTGCCAGAGACTGTGCCATGTTCCCTACCACCCTCTGGCAGCCTTTTGAGCTCAACAATTGCTGCCTTTGAGATGTGCATGTGTGCTTCCACCATGCACAACCTCTCAGCCAAAGCGCATACTGCTTGCAGATTGGAACCTGCCAGGCTCTTAATGCTTCTATTGCAGTGAGACTAGGCTGTCTCCACCCTCCCCAACCCCCCCCCGTGATGGTCAAGCCTGCATCAGCTACTCACTCACATCCTCCCCTGTACAGTTCTTCCTCCATCCATGCTGCTAGTGAAACACAGGTTGTCTGGTGACAGGAAGGGCATTATCCCTTTGTGTCATGGAGGTGGGCCACCATGAATCATACACTTGAGACTTTGAAAACTTACGCTGAAGTAATAGCCCACTTTCTGAGGAATGAATGAATGCTAGGCAATCCGCATAAAGTGAAGGTACCAGGAACAGTAGCAGTGCCCTAATGGAGACAGAGCATCCTGTAGCAGGATAGGTCAAGTCAGTTGAATAAGCTAAGCATGGGAACATGCAGCCTTGGTCTGGGTTTGATCCACTCTCCATTAATGCTTATGGGGATATGAGGTATTTGTATGGTCAGTAACATAACCCTACTTCCTTAGTATGAAGGCATTTACCATTCTCAGTGTCCCACCCATCAAGGGGGAGGAATCATAAGGCAGATTAGACAATGAGGTTGAGGAATTAACTGACGCCATCAGGCTTCCACTGGGTTACTCTTACATCTCACCTGTCACATATTATGAGGTATCTTGCACATTTTAGATGTAAAATCTCATTGCATTATAGAGACAAGACAATGTTGTACATGGTCCAAAGACAACCAAAATTATAATCTCATAATTATTAGTAATATTTTATAGTAAACAAAAATATAAACACTGTTTTACTTGATTTATTTATATTTGTACTTCCAGTTTCCAAAATGATCACTTGACACACAATTTCCCCATTTGCTACACATAGTTCCAGTATAATATACCAGAGTAAGTCACTTACACTGACAGCAAGTCTTTTGGAATTAGGCCCTAAGTGTATTGTACAAAGGTGTACATACCTCTCAACTGTCCCTGATTTTGCTGGACATCCTTCATTGTGCCTTATATTTTTGCCTGTCCCTCACAAAATGCTCAATTCATTAGAGCTGTTGTTGGTTTGGTTACTTTGCCTGAGAGTTACAGAGAATCTGTTGCATCTAAAGCCATCCACCACTAGAAGAACAGAAATAAGTACCATTTTGCACTTCTGCTGATTATTTTTACGGTACTTCATAAGAACCCTGTATTATTTGTTACATTTCTTACACTTTAGTAGTGTTTCAAAGCTGAACTCTTTCCACTGCTGCTGGAGTACTTAATTTCATTGTGTTTGCTAGTTTTACAGGACTCTAGTATTTAGATTGTTTGGTTTCCCTGCACTTCAGCTCTTAAACCAGCATTTTCACATTAAGAGGGCTTTTCGACTGCACTCTCGTGGCAGAAGTGTGCTGTAGCAAACCTATCTGCATTGTGGGCTGCTGACTGAAAGCTTATAGTGTGTTTTTCTGATTAGTCTGTAGGCCCTGCTGTTGTAAAACTTGTTTTTCTGATTCTGTATGAGCCCAGTATTTGTGTGGGTTTATACTCAATTCCTCAGAGCTGATCTCGGTTAGGATACTTCACCTAAGAATTACAGAGTGCTTCATCTAAAGCCATCTCCTGCTAAAAGAACAAAAATAAGTGTCAGTTTATACCTCTGGTGATTATTTTATTGTACTTCATAAGAATCCTATATTATTTGTTACATTTCTCACATTTTACTAGTGTTTCAAAGCCGAACTGTTTCCACTGCTGCTGGAGAACTTAAATGAATTGCGTCTGCTAGTTTTACTGGACTCTAGTATCTAGAGTGTGTGGCTTCCCTGCACTTGAATTCTAAAACTGGTATTTTACATTGAGGGTTTTCTGACTGCATTCTTGTGGTAGAAGTGTGTTGTAGCAAAAGTATCTGAGTTGGGAGTTACTGGCTGAACACGTGTGTTTTTGTGATTGTTCTGTAGGACTTTTTCTAATTCTATATAAACCCAATGTTTGGTTTACACTGCTCTCTGCAGACCTGCTTTTAGCAGTGTTCTGTACAGATGCAAAAGCTTTCAAGTTAAAATTCTCCTGTAGAGTGACTATCTCTGCAATCTTCCTCAGTCCAACTGCTGCTCTAGGAGCATTTGAGATGTGCACAGAGCAGCATCACCTTGTTGGACAGCTGCAGTTCACATTGAGTACAGCACCCATTCTTTATCTGTGTCCTGTCATCCCAGCCCAGTTAGATCTACGTATGCTTCTCCCTGTTAAACCCATAGAAAAAAACTGAAACCATGGATGGGCACTTTACTTTTATCTCTGTGACCAGCCTGGTGGACATAGGCAACCTGAGGCAATGTAGCAATTGTATTATGTATACTAACAACTGCTGAATCCTTAAATCAAAACACAGTATGTGAGAGATGTAGTTACACTATGAAAATTGAGACATGACTTCAAATACTGACAAATCATATGACAAATATTTTGTCAGCACATTTATATCATTTCCCTCACTAAATAAGGTCTCGGCACATAAACCCACATATGTGGATGTACTCACAAGTAACTTAACAAAACCTCAGATGCCTCCTGTATGCCACCAGAAATCACATACAACAAAACTAAGTCAACACCAACCACTACACATAAAAATACACATCACAGTGTATTTGTAATCAAGCCCCTAAGGAGAAACACCACACATTCAAATATCTTGCCCATAGGAGATTCTATCATGTGATACACAACTTCCCGCCTCACCAAACTGAAAAAAGACAGAGTTACAATCAGTTGCCTAACAGGGGCCAGGATTCATTGATCACATAAACACTCAAGTCACTCAACCACAAGCATCAGTATGACTCAGTCATAGATCAGTGGGTGTGAATGGCCTGTGATGTACCTTCCTGGACTATATGAAAAGGGATATGATGGACCTCTCTGAATATGTATACTTCTTTGAGACTGTCACCAAGGCCCTGGATGAGGGAAAGTCAGTACATGGAGCTTACCTCATCTTAGCCAAAGTCTGTGACACAATCCCCCACTCAGGCATCATCAAAAAGCTAACACAACTTGGGCTAAATCCCTATCTCATTAGGTGGTTGGCCAACTGGCTCACCGATAGGCCCCACAAGGTCAAAATAGGTGCCTCCACCTCCAACAGCAGACCTATCACTAGTGGTGTTTCCCAGTGATCTGTCCTGGGACCTCTACTGTTTGGCCTCTACTTCTCAGAGGTCCAGGCAAGGACAAAAGGCCTGTGGCTGACCAAGTTTACAGATTTCTGTAAATTGAGTGCTGTCATTGACTCCCCACATGATGTTAACATACAGCAAGAGGGCCTCACCGCAACAATGACCGGTGCCAAAGTCATGGCCTTAAGTTAAATGCAAAAAAAATGTATTATCATATCATTCAGAAAAAACATGGACCCTACTGATTACCACATCAACAGCAACCCCCTAAGCACACAACCTGTGGTAAGAGAGCTGGGTACACAGGTTGGCAACAATCTCACATTCAACCATCATGAAACGGCAGTGGTCAGAAAAGCCTTTTATTTGGCTCATTTCATAAGTAAAGGGATTGCATCCAGAAAAAAGGAGGTTATTACCTCTCTGTACTCCTCCCTCATTAGGTCAATAATTAAGTATAACATCCCGATTGGCATGTAACTCTCCAAACACCTGCAACAACAGGAAAGGCCACAGAAATACCTCACAAAGAGAATCTATGGCCTCCAATACCTGTCCTGTGTGGACAGCCTCAAATCACTATCACTCTTCTTGGTATCATACTGATTGTTCAAAGGTGATCTGTGTCTCACCTACAAGGCAATCTTGGACCCTGCCCTACTAGAGATGCTCCATATGTCCAAGTCTAACTCCTCGTGCATTACCTGCTAAAAAGGCATAAATCTGATATGCAACATCAACAAAACCTGCTGGAGAGACAGGTTGGTCTTCCAGCAGCTGCCCCATCTCTGGAATAGAATTCTCATACATGTCAAACAGAGTACCTCCTTGACCCTCTTCAAGCGCAACCTTGGTGAGTGGATGGGAAACCACAAATTTGTCTCAGGGGTTCCACTGTTTCCCTCATAGACAGGGGTGACAGGTGCTGACTGAGATTTTTGGGGGGGATAAACTCTTGGCTATGCTTGTAAGGGCTCCAAGACCATTAGCCCAGTAACCTCCTATGAGCCTATGTGTGAGTGAGGCAACTTTCATTCTGATGAAGTCTCAGTGTATTTAAGAGACAAAAGCATGTACTAAAGGTGTTATTTAATAAAGTTTCTATTTTTTTTTACCTGGCTTTTATTATTTTTATTTTTATTCAAGAGCTAAAGAGGTTGTAACCCTTCTATACATGGCACTTATCTGGCCCATAATTGAGTATAATGCCTTATTCAGCATGTACCGTACAAAGCACCTGGAGCAATTGTAGAGACCTCAAAGGTTTCTAACAGAGAAGATCAATGTGCACCAGCATGTGCCTTACGCAGACCGAATAAAGACCCTGTCACTATATCTGTATCATATAGACTTCTTAAGGGAGACTTATGCCTGGCTTACCCAGCAATCTCAGACCCAAACCTAATGAATTTGTTGCATATCTGTAAATCAAATGGGGCTAGAGGTACCTGCTCCAGGGATCTAAATATGGCCTGTGACTTTAATAGGACATGCTGGAGGGACAGATTTATCTCCCAGCAACTGCTGCGTTTTTGGAATAGGCTACCTATTCATGTGAAACAAAGCACCTCTATGACAGTCTTTAAGATGAACCTGGATGAGTGGATGGGGCACCATAAATTCTTACTGGGGATAGCTACCACAGCCCTCCTCGACATAGGCAGCTATTACTAAATGCAATCTTGGGTATTAGCTAACATTTCTATGGTATTACAGTGGGATGAAATGGCTTGGCTTGAAATGACCTCTGGGTCAATAGCTTAGTAATTTCCTATGATCCTGTGATGCTATGTGTCGCAGATGGGTATGAGTCTTGCATTGAGCAACATTCTACCTTCAAAAAAATGAAACTACAATACAAAAATAAAAATGATTGACCTCAATAATTGGCTTAGCTACTGCTGTCATTCCAAGGGGATCCAGTATTTGTATGCCTGGGACAACATGATCAACAGACCATGCTGCTTTGCCATAGAAAGTGTGCACCTGTCGCCACTCAGCTTTTGAATACTGCCAAGGCATTAGTCACCCACCATAGTGCCTTTTTTAGGGAGTGCCAAACCAAAAGACCTACAATGTAACAAATTTTTCTAATGCCAAACTGAGGATACTACTGCTTAATACTAGGAAGCTTAACATGAAACTGCACTCCTGGGAAGCTCTCCTCACCCTGGAGAATGCTGATGTCTGTGCAGTTACAGAGACATGGTTCAAAGCTGCGGAAAGCACCCTGGCAGTGAAAGGTTACAATGCCTATCACACACTCAGACCACCCTCTGAAAATGAAAAAAGAAAGTAGGAGCTGTTTCCATTTGGTTAAAAAACAGTCACACCTCAAGATTCATCAAGCAGGATGACTTGCTTGAACTACTCCATGTCCAGTTAACTATAAGCAAAATCTCCCATCGTATCATCACAGGCCATAGGTCCCTGACCATGAACCATGAAAACCACTCTGCATTCCTGAATCACTTACTATCATACATATTATCAACTTCTTAGCACAAGAAATCCAGACAAAGACTAAAATGATGGGGGGAATGTGCAAAATGAGGGACAGATTTTAAATATTGCTGTTATAAAGTTGTTAGAATAACAGGATTTCTGTTGGCATTCATTTTCTGAAAGATGGGAAGTCTAAAAGTCAAATGTATGCCATTATTTAGTGACTTCAGTCCTCAGTTATTTTCCAGAAAAGCACAGATTTTGTGAGGAATGGACCAAAAATATGAGGCAAAAATCTGGACATTCTGTGAGAATCTGGACACTTGAGAGCTATACTTACTATTCTACTCAACACACTACTCATGGCTGATTTTAACTTCCGCTCCATAAACTGGGAAACATACACGACTACTAACATGCAGGTTCAGAGATTCCTAGACTTTGGCAACGCAAATGCTTTGGAATGGCTGGTATGCACTCCCACTACAAGCTAAAATATCCTTGACATACATGAGGAAGTGTTGCACCCCCCACCAAGCAAAATGTCCTCATTGGTAAGACTGGATCATAAATCAGTTTCCTTTGAAATAAATGTAACAGGAGAACCTCCATCAAACCCAAAAACCCTAAAGTAAGACTGGATCATAAATCAGACTCCTTTGAAATAAATGCAACAGGAGAACCTCCATCAAACCCAAAAACCTTAAAGATTTTTTCCAAGGCAAATTACATTCTGTTAAGTGATAGCATAGGTAATTTTAAAGCTCCCCTAACCTCAAAAGCATGGAGGCCTGTGCAGACGTATGCACAAATGCCCTGTACAACCACGTAAAACTACAAAGAGATGGCAGTACCTGACCAAACTAAACCCAGGTCTAGATAGAAAAACAAGTCACCCTGGTGGAACTCTAGCATAAATAAACTGTACAACAGAAGGAAGAAATTCCTGTCTGGAAGTAAGAGGGATGGTGCACAATAGAGAAAAAAATACCTCATTTGTCTCAATAGGCAAATCAGGGAGTCAAGTCTTCAAAAGCTAAATATGAGACTAAAATAGCCTCATAAGCAAATTATAACACTTTATTTCTTTAGTTATGTCTGAAATCTTAAGGAAAACAGTCAACAGTTTGCTGAGTTAGCTGTAGACGGCACTTCCTATACTCAGCCCGAAGAAATAGCAAACCTGCTGGCCAATAAATTTAGCTCAAATTTCATCACCTCATCACCTCAATTCACTCCCCATAAAATATTCCCTACCATTCCTTTGCCTATTTTCACAAAAGAAAAGGTTGTCACTGCTCTCTCTAAAGCTAGAGACACAGCATCAATAGGCTCTGATGGAATCCTAGGGTACCTATTAAATAGCTTGAAACATGACATAGCAGACCCACTTGGATCTCCATTTAACCACAGTTTTCAGACAGATTTTTTCCAAATATAGTGAAGGATGACAAAAGTCATCCCTCTGCACAAGGGAGGACCATCAATGGACTCAGGAAATTACTGACCCATAAGTCTGATTAGCGTCATATGCAAGACTATGGAAAGGATAATTATGGACCTGATTAACAATGACATAGGAAATCTCCAGACTCTAGACCTGACCCTGTTTGGCTTTGTCAACGGCAAGTCCTGCCTGATCAATCTGGTGGACTTCTTTGAAAAGGTCACCAAGGCCATGGATGAGGTTAAGTCGGTGCATACCACCTACCTTGATCTGGCCAACGCATTTTACACAATACCCCACTTGGGTATTATAGATAAACTCATAAAATTGGGAAAAAGCCTTTACATCATGAGATGAGTAGCCAAAAGGCTCAAAGATAGGGTGCATGTTATTAGAGTGGGGGAATCCACATCCACCAAGAGGCCAATCATTAATGGAGTACCACAGGGCTTAATGCTGGACCTCCTACTTTTAGGAATATACTTCTCAGATGTCAAGGCAAATGCAGATGGTCTTTGGCTGACCACATTTGCTGATGACTGCAGGTTTGGGGCAATCATTGACTCTCTAAATGACGTAGATGCCCTACAGAAAGGACTGACACAGACTAATGATTCATGTCGAAGCATGGCCTCAAAATAAATGTGAAGAAATGCATAGTAATACCCTTTGGGAAATCAAACACCCCTTCAAATTACAACATTGATAGCACTCCCCTAAGAGCGGACCCAGTGGAGAGAGATCTGGGTTCTCAGATAGTAATCTGAACTTTGACCACCATGTGTCTATGATGTTGAGGAAATACTTCTATGTGGCTCAGGTTATAAGTAAGGGCATGGTATCAAGATCTAAGGATGTCATAGTACCACTGTACTCAGCCCTAATCAGACCAATAATTAAGTACAATGCATCCTTTGGCATGTACCTTACCAGGCACTTTCAACAGCTGAAGCATCCTCAGAGGTTTCTCACCAAAAGAAATACAAGGTATAACCAACATGCCATGTGTGGACCAATTAAAAGCTCTATCCCTGTATTCAGTTTCCTACAGATTACTGAGGGTTGATTTATGCCTGGCCTGCAAGGCAGTCTCTGACCCAGCCCTGATTACATGCTGCACATTCACAAAACTAACTACATGAGGTTTACCTGCTCCAAGGATCTAAACCTGATCTCTGACATGAATGGATCATGCTGGAGAGACAGATATATGTCCCAGAGATTGCCCCTTCTCTGGAATTGGCTTCCTTGTCACATGAAGCAGAGCCCTTCCATGACCATCTTCAAGCACAATCTGGACCAATTGATGGGAAATCACTTTTTCACTCCTGGGGTGGGACCCTTGTCCCTAATGGACAAAAGCAGTGTGTAAAAATTCTCTAAACCCTGCCTGCTGACCCTTGTTATCTTTTGCCTAGGGATAGAAAATGTATAAAATCTGGGTGGGGAAAACTGGCTAGGCTTGTAATGGCTCTTGAGCCATTAGCCTAGTAATCTCCTATGAACCCATGAATCTATGAACTGTTTAATTTCCTGTTAAATCACTGAGGATTGCAGCAAGATATTAATGTTAGACATTACAGTTTCATAGTTCTTATTGTTCTGAAAATGCCTGTTAATGCAAAACAGCATTCTGTTAACTTTTTAATTAAATTAGAGTAATATTTTAAAAAGTGTCCTTGCTTTGAGGAATTTGCCCCCTTCAATATTTTGTCTTTGTCCAGATTTCTTGAGCACAGACGTGAGATATGTGATAGGTATATTAATGGGGGAGGGGGAATGGAACTCACAGTCTTAAACTAGAATCCCTCAGAACTCATCAGTATTAACAAATGAGAAAATGACTTCTGTCTGATATGAATTAAAAAGTGAGTTCCTATATAGCCATCAGGGCCTTAAAAGGACTCCATAAAGCATGGATGAAAGTAGAGGGAGGGATTTTTGAAAATCTGCAACTCAGAGTTATTCAACAGCAGTTGTTTAAATTCCCAAGGATAGTTCATTCACTGTGTTTCCTAAATAGACAGCTAACTTATTTCATTTTAACAGGCAGTATCAACTTATAACAATGAATTACAGTGATTGATGTGGTTTATCATATGTACTTAGCTGGATTACTATCAAGTGCTTTTGTACAAGTAACTATTTCTTATCCTTTATAGACTGAGGAGAGAATAATTAAAACTGCCTAATGCTGCACTTTGCTGCAATTTTGGATGGTTGTGAAAAACATACCCCGGGATTCATGAAGCTCGGTGCAAGGACGGCGTTAGCCTTGTGCCGACCGTGCGGCGTAGAGATGGCACAGCAGCACCACATGCATATTAATAAAGGCACGCTGCCGTAATGGCCACATGCATAGGAAATGTGTGCGAGTGCAGGGGGCATGTCCAAGCGCTGCACAGAGGCGTGAACATGTTGGCTGCATACACGCAACCTAAAATGCTGACTAGTACAGCCTGCCTCTAATAGTAATCACTCCTGTCAGTGTCCATGGATATTGAAATGTATGCAAAGCATACAAGATATCATTGCAAACACCACAATAAGAAGTAAACACAAAGGCACGTAGCTGAATATTGAGTCCCTGTCCCTCCAACAAAGATATTTAGAACCCCGTGCCAGTATTCCATTGTAGTGTTGCTAGTTATACCAAGTGAAAGTGAAACGCATCATGTTAGCATGCCACCAATTGCCAAGCCTAGCCCAATGGTTTGGGTTACCACCTGTTCTACATTGTGAGGGACAGTCCCCCTCTAGGCAGGTGTGTCCATACCAAAATCATAATAAATGTGAAATATCCTGTGATAGTAGGACATAATTATGTCCCATATGTTATGTAATAGTCCCATACAGTACGTATGTCCGTATATAAAATACCTATATGTTACAAGAAACAGAATAAGCAAGTAAATGAAATAGAATGAGCAACTACATTGCTGCAACAATAAAAGCTTATATGTAGGCATGAAACTAAAGTACTATCCTTTGTAATGACCGTGGGTATGTGTTGGCCTGTAAACTCAGATGTGTGCCATGAAAATGTCCCATCCAGGTCATATGAAAAGGTGGCAACCCTACCAATGGTCAGAGCATTCGCCCAATATCTGCCCATTCATGGTCCAAGTCATCCTTGTCAGGACGGCCCATAGATGAACAAGTATTACTCGGGTCTACCTGCCATGTCATGAAAGATAAGTATTTGAGAGTACCTATGTGCGTGAAGTACAGCATGTGGATGATTTGAAATGTTAGTGTAGACCTCACAACCATATTGGTCCCAGAGATATGTAATGTATGCAATGTGTTCTGTTGACTGTGCCATGGGCCATCAACTAGAGCAGGGATGAATGTTGTTTCTGGAATATGGGGGTGGGGAGTGACGGGTAATGTAATAATTTGCCAAGGGGAGACTGGGTTGGATGCACAATAGGCGAATTGGAGGTCTACGAGGGAGCAGTGGGTGAATCAGGAAGATAACCAAAGAACAAATATACACATCCACAATACAATCCCAAAAATATGTGAACATTAAAATGTGCAATACGCATGTACAGAAACGTTACCGGCACATACCCACATAATGGTCTGGCCTGAACTGAGCCATCCAACCCCAACACACCTGGATACATAATTGAATACCCATCATCCCCTTCATAGCACACCACCTCCCCTTTCCTGAACATCCACCAAAACCAGCCATACTCAGGCTGCTAGATAGGCGTGGCCATATCTCATATAGTGACCCCTACCCATATCTAGTAGGCAGTCTCACCCTAGGCAGTCTCAGGATTGCAAACTATGCATCTCTTGCATGTATATCCCTACCTTACAGCCATAAAGCAAAGATGGTCATTGTTCCCCACAATTTTTGGATATCCCTCATGGGATATGCATCTGTTCTAAACATTAGACTTGGTATCACGACACAATGTCCAGTCCTGTATATATCAGGACACAAGCTGTATGAGCAGTAGTTGCCCACAAAACTGCTCAGCCACCAGCCGGTCCTGCAGAACCTATGACCTGGGATTAAACACCTGACCATGACGCACATCTCTCCACGTGCATTATCGGGAATATATACCTTACACATTCGCATAGTGGCAGTTGGATATAGGGAGC
>NC_056730.1:675231054-675276054 GCF_019279795.1 Protopterus annectens
GGTACACCAAAGATATCTCTGAAATGCCGTGTCAAACGCATCCAGGCCACTAAAGTGACTGTCATGGCCAGAAAATGACTGTTTCATGATAGTGTACAGGGTTTTATCATGCAGAGCCTATGGGAACATTCTCACAGCTTTTCCCCTGCAACAGCTAGAGGAGGACTGCAATAGGTGCATGCCAGCCATTTCCATCTGTTAATCATGCTGTTCCGATGTTACACCTTCACACCACGGGAGATTGTACAGGAAATACACCAGGGAAGGGCTTGGCGACTTAACTGTAAGCATCATCTCCCAATGTGATAGTACAGCCCAAATACCCTGAGTCTGTTATATTAATGTGCATGATTTTAAACTAATGTGCCACACACCATGTTGCAGTGCTGTAAGAACATGTGGAGGTGATTGAGTGCCGGATCAACGGGTTTGTAACACATTGGTTTGGCACCAGTATGCAGTAATGGATGCATTGTTAACAACCACAGCTAATGGGCAATGACACCTGTACCAGGGTATCATACAGCAATGTAACACTTATTTGCCACACCCAAAATGTAGGGGTACCATGCCAAGGTATCTGAGGTTCTAGGTAGAGATGTAAAGTGCTTGACAACCATTGGTATCCAATGAGTTAAACGGGAGTGACGTGGGGGAGCATCACAACCCATGTATTACAGGGTGCGTACTGTCATGCAGGTAAATCCCTCCACAGTGTTAGTTTAGGCTGTGCAAATGGCTGTACAAGGCTGGTGAGGGTAATTCCCATTTAACCCCCAACAATGGTGTGCAGTCATTGGTGTAGTGTCTGCAATGTCTGTGGCAACTGCATTATCTGGCTGACATCGGGTTCCCAAATTGAGGGCCTAGCTTGTGTTTGTGTCTGTGGTTCATCCTCCTTCACCTGGACATTGCCTGGGATGTGCATGTCCAGGACCGGTGTACCGGGTTTGGGACAGTGGTAGTAACACAGCCTGTTATACCCCAATATGCATACTGGCCTGGTGTGTAAATACCAGCTTGTATGGGCAGATGGTGCCTGAGCTAGAATGGACATTATGTGTCCAGTGGAGGGTCCATTGGGAAGAGTGTAAGCATTGTCTGGCGTTAGTGGATCACATAGATGGCACCACATATGTTGCAGCCACAGTGGGGAACATAGTGAAGGCACAATGCGCATATATGTGCCTTTTTAACCCTGTACAGGGTGCCATGTCCTCTGCAGGCCACTGTGGTCACACCATGCCTACACTGCCTCAATGTGCAGTTACTGGCGACATAGTGGGATATCCAGGCAACCCTGTAAATGTGACACATGGTGCGACTTACCGGTACTGTAGGGCTGCATATTTAGTTACCACCCTTTGCCAGATGTAGGGATGGCTTGCCAACACAGTGCCGGGTCTGACTGCCAGGGGTACTCCTCCTGAGGTGGCCAAAGGTGGTAAGAGGACTATATAGGTAATAAAGCTCCCCAAAGACATGTCCAATGGTCAGCAATCTGGCCACACAGGCTCTGACAGACAAACCAACCCATTGCCATGTGTTGTATTCAAACCCTATTTATGGCCTGAGCAGATTTAGACAACACAACAGGAACCTACAAAGCATGTACTTGCTCAACCCCACACACAAGTTGGTATGTCTGGGATTAGAACACACCAATGCATATATACCAGCATTAGCAATTGTAGTATGCGTTACCAAGTTTATGAACAGCCCTCAGTGGTGTTTGGATCGGACATCATCAGTCTCCAGGTGGGTATAAGAAATGTATGGAGAATGGCAGTAACACATTACTCAGTCCTCCATACGGTCAAAACCACACACCAGCTTGTGCTGGACTAGAAACCGCTTCAGTACTTTATTACAACAGCATTGGTTGAACAGAACATGCTCCGAGATGGCCACAGAGGTCCCTCATGATTTGTAGATGGGTGTCATATTACCTTGCTAAATGGGTATACCAAATGATGGAAGGCAGTATAAATGCATTATAGCCTCAGTAAACATGCTGAGTTGCACACACCCGGCAAGTGTGGCTATACCCACCTAATACTTTATTACACAAACCTTTCCAGTTACAGAATGCACTACCGAGATTACTGGGACACAGCACTCCCAGAGGTGTATTTGTAGATGGGTGACATCATGGTTCCTAAGTGGGTATAAGAAATGTATGGATGGAGCAGTATAAAGCTTACTCAGTCCTCAGCAACGGGGACACACACACACACACACACACACACACACACACACACACACACACACACACACACACCTCTACTTTATTACACTACAGCATTGGTTACAGAAACACAATTGGGACACAGCACTCCCAAGGTGTTTTTGTAAGGGGCAACCTTTGCTACTTAAAAAATGTAGGGATGTCAGTCAAAAGCATTTGACCCCCGAAACATGGAAAATAAAAAAAACCCAACAAAAAACAACAAAAACCCAACACACCAAAATTGGGGCCCCTCCCCAAGGGGCCCCCCCCAAATGCTCCATCCTCAGTGATGGTACCACCAGAAGGTGGTGCAGAGCCAACAGAGGTTGATGTTAATGGCTGGGCCCCAGATGTGCTAATGCTCGCAGCCATGGTCAGCTGAAGTGGGGCAGGAGGATCTGCTGGGACCTACCAACCCATTCAGGCTATGGTGTTGCATTTTAAACCCACATATGGCTTACTGATAGACAACAGCATACAGGATTACCTATGACAATATGCATAGATATCACAAGAAACCCAACACAACAGATGGCATATATTTGCAGAGGGAGCACAACACATGCATATATACCGCATGGCAACTGTACAATGTGTAGTAGACGTGTGACCGCAGCTATGAACAGTTGCCCATCATTGACTTGTCACTGGGAATCCCACACAGTGTCAGTCATACCACTGTCTCATGTGACACATGTCCAGTCAGGGATGCAATGGCAGTAACACATCCCAATCATCATGCACTGTCTGCAATCCCCACACCATGCTTCTGCTATGGACAAAAGTGTGTTCAGTGTGTAACACAGGAAACAAATGGTTGCACACACTGACCTGTTCACAGATGGCCCTACAGATGGTGTTCCCTCATGAACAGAGTACTGTCATGTCTGTATTTTAACATGCAGAATAGCCATTACCACACACATGTTAAACAGGCAGTAGTCTCAATGCAGCATAGCTACACTTACATGCTGTAGTTGTGTGGCACATCACCCTCCTATCATTAGGCTATTTCCCACTGTGGAAAATGATTGAGGTACATCCAGATATCATCTGCAATGCCGTGTCAGAACACCACATCCAGGTACCACTCACAGTGACTGTCATGGCCAGAAAATAACATGTTTCCCTAGATAGTGTACTGTGTTTATCATGCAGATGGCTATGGGAACACCATCACAGCTGTACCACATGCAATCAGCTACAGGAGAACTGCAATAGGTGCATTACCAACATTTCCATCTGTTACAATACACATGCTGCTGCTGTGCAGGTGTACACCTTCACAACCACCAGAGATTATGTGTGCGGAACAGGCAATGTACACCAGGGAAGGGCTTGGGGACTTAACCATAAGTATCATCTGTCACATGCTGAATAGTACAGGGGCAAACCCATGACTACTTATTACTATTACATGTGCATGATGTTACTACATGTGCCACAGAGGCGGCATGTTGCAGTGCTGTAAGAACATGTGTGAAGGTGAGTGAGTGCCATCTGCAACAGATATAGTAGACATACATTAGGTGTGGCATACATGTCAGTCCATGTGAATGGATGCCATTGTCACCACAACCACACTCTAATGGACACGCATTGACACCTTTCCCAGGGTGGCAAATATGCAATGTAACTACTTAGTTTGCCACACCGCAGTAATGCACAGGACCACATGCACCACAGGGGATATCGGGAGGTTTTATGGGCTAGGGCATGTGAAAGTGCTTGACAACTGTTGGTAAGCCAATGAGGTTTGTACTGGGAGTGACAGTGGTTGGGAGCATCACAACCCACTTGCAGACACAGGGTGCTAGTACTGTCATGCAGGTATGCATTGCTCCATGGGTGTGTAGTGTTTGGCTGTGCAAGATGGCTGTACAAAGTTGGGTGAGGGGTAATTCTTGCCATTGTGTCACCCGACAATGGTGTGCAGTGCAGGGGTGTAGTGTCTGCAATGTCCCACACAGATGGGTACTGCATTATCTTGCCTGACATCCTGGTTATCAATGTGTAGGGCCATAGCTTTGCAATGCATGCCATGTCTGTGTTTGATAGTCCTTCACATGGACATTGCCTGGGATGTACATGTCCCACAGGTGTACCTGGTTTGGCAGACACATGTAGTATACGCAGCCTGTTATACCCCAATATGCCAGTACTGGCCTGGTATGGCAAAACCTGCTTATAGTGAGCAGGTCGGCCCTGCATCTGCATGGATAGAATGGACAAGTATTCTGTGGTGTCAGTGGCATGGGTCCATACAGGACACATGTGTACAGCATTGTCTGGCCTTAGTGGATCCCATATGATGGCACCACATATGTTGCAGCCATTCAGTGTGAAACATAGTGAAGACACAATGTCCGCATATATGTGCCTATGGTACCGCTGTACAGGGTGCCATGTCCTCTGCAGGCCACTGTGGTCACACCATGCCTACTATCTGTCCTCAATGTGCATGTTACTAGCAACATAGTGGGATATCCTAGGCAAGGTTGTATGTGCATGGCACATGGGTGCGGGACATATACCGGGTGCTAGTAGGGCTGCATATTTAGTTCACCAGCCCTTTTGCCAGATGTATGGGTATGGCTTGCCAACACAGTGCCATGGCTGACTAACAGCTGTACTCCTCGTGAGGTGGCCAATGTGTCATAAGACGGATACTATATAGGAAAACTACAAAACCCGCTCCCAAACATGTCCAATGGTAAGACAATCATGGCCACCTCTACAGGGGTTCTGACAGACAAACACACACTTGCCATGTCCTGTATACAAACCCTTACTGTATCACACTGCAGCAACACGAATTTAGGGCACACACTACAGCAAATACTACAAAGCACTGTACTTGCCTCACGCAGGCTGACACACACAGTTGGCATGTCTGGGATTAGAACACCGACCTAACTACTTAACTACACTACAGCATTATGCAGTTACAGAATGCGCTACCAAAATTACTGGGGCACAGCATTCCCAGTGGTGTATTTGTAGATGGGTGACATCATCGGCCTTGCTAACGGTGGGTATAAGAAATGTATGGAGCGTGAGCAGTACAAAGGCATTACTCAGTCCTCAGGCAAACGGGGACACGCACACACACAGCAAGTGTGGGACTAGAACACCGACCTAACTACTTTATTACACTACAGCATTACGCAGTTACAGAACATGCTACCGAGATTACTGGGACACAGCACTCCCAGAGGTGTATTTGTAGATGGGTGACATCATCGGCCTTGCTAACAGTGGGTATAAAAAATGTATGGAGTGTGAGCAGTATAAAAGCATTACTCAGCCCTCAGGCAAATGGGGACACACATACACACACACACGGCAAGTGTGGAACTAGAACACTGACCTAACTACTTTATTACACTACAGCATTACGCAGTTACAGAATGCACTACCGAGATTACTAGGACACAGCACTCCCAGAGGTGTATTTGTAGATGGGTGACATCATTGGCCTTGCTAACGGTAGGTATAAGAAATGTATGGAATATGAGCAGTATAAAGGTATTACTCAGTCCTCAAGCAAACGGACGGACACACACACACACACACACACACACACACACACACACACACACACACACACACACACACCTAACTACTTTATTACACTACAGCATTGCGCAGTTACAGAACACACTACCGAAATTAGTGGGACACAGCCCTCCCAGAGGTGTATTTGTAGATGGGTGACATCATTGACCTTGCTAACGGTGGGTATAAGAAATGTATGGAGTGTGGGCAGTCTAAAAGCAGTTTAGAGTCCACCGGCAAACATGGACAGACATACACACACACACACACACACACACACACACACACACACACACACACACACACACACACACACACACGCCAGTGGCGGGTACGGAACACCTGCCTATTTACAGATTACTATTACAATACTACATACTTACAAATTGCACCACACAGACTACACATGTCAAGGCTGTCACTATGACTGTCTGGGAATGCAGACATCAACAGGGATGCTGACAGTTAAGATGTACATACCTGTGAACCTGTGTGTTTAAAGTAGGAATCCATCCTGACCTGGAGTATGCTCATCTGTGGAATGGATGACTACTACCACTATACAGGTTTACAGTGGCCATGCCCATACACAGAGGCACATAACTGACACAAGGTGTCACTGGGCATGCTCACACACTTAGTAGCACAGGGCTGTTTGGAATGCACTATGTGTCAGTCTACACAAGGATATACTGGGCATGCTCATACACGTAGTAGCCCAGGGCTGGTCAGAATGCACTACTATGTGTCCATCTACATAAGGATATACTGGCCATGCTCATACTCCTAGTAGCACAGGACTGACTGGGATGCACTCTGATGCTACACATGGAGGGTCACAGTGGCCATGCTATTACAGGTAGACAGAAAGAACACATTGCAATGGGCTCTGGTGTTAGTAGTTGTCATTGTTAGTGGGAACGCTGCTCTACATATATTTGCACCGGTCTTTTATACAACATCAGCTGTCATTCTGGGATGACATGGCTGACAGTAGGCAGGCCTTTGTCACATATCACATGCATCCAAGATACAAGGGAGTGTGGATATTACCCAAGTCGCATCTGCCCACACAGTGCCATTCCAAGGCAAATGTCCTAAACACAGGTTAACTCCCATACACCTATAGGGCAACTGCATTGTTTTCTTATGCTAACCAGTGCTAGATGTGTAGTGTCCATACTCACAGCTGGTCACTGTAGATCCAAATGGGGAGTACTGACATCTGTGCAGTGAGGAACACCTGGCTGATGTCTCTGTAGTGCACAATAGCACTACCACCATATACCTCAGAACCTAGCACTACCACCATATACCTCAGAACCAGACATGTGGACCATAACACAGGTACGGACCACTCCAGGTGGTGTATCTACATACATAAAGGCCACTCGCATGTACTGACCAGTCCCCCCACAAAAGGCATCACAGATGAGCCATGTGCAGGACACAGTGTCACATGCAGCATTCTAGGATGTAAACTGCAGACACCACCATGCCCTCAGACCACCAACACACAACCATACATGTTGTATGACATAGACGAGTACACCACCATGTGACCCTTGACCTGTGTACTGTACTAAGCTCTACATCAACTGTAGAGAGTACACATGTACTGACACAGTTGCATCATGTGTTATGCAATGCAATGATACCACTGTGTGTGACCAGGTCAGCTGTACACATACCTGGGGCCCTCGGTACTTTCCACCATTAGCAGATATCTGTTGCTGTACACCAGTACACACCCTCATGTAGGGTTATGACATACATTTACCTGCCCTGGGTATGTACATGCCACACACACACAACATACATGTAAATAGCATAGCTGTTGTAGTCCTTTGTGCAAACAGGTGGCTACAGCCATTATACACATGCACATGGAATGTAGGTCCATGGCTGCTGAATGATAACAGTACATAAGGTGTGATATCAATGTTGACAGAGGTAACATCCCCTCTGTACTCGTCACCCATCATATCATATCATACAACAGTCCTTGTGTCATGTATGTCATTACACATATCCACCAATTGCAATGCCTACAAACATGACCAAATGTCAGGATTGTAGGACCTACACACCTGTACACGTAGTGTTGTGCATTCAGATAACATGCGTGTGCAGTTGCTGATGTATGCAGGTGGCGTGTATCCTAGTACATCATGCAGTTGCAATGCAGCCTCAACATTGCCAACTGTATATGGTAATATGCTGAATGTACAGAAAGATGTACCACAGATATGGACAGATGTGTTGAAATAACTAAGTGGTGGGGCATCTTTGCAGATGGATGTTTGCTGTGGACAGCTCACAGGTATGTCACAAGCAGTCCTACAATACCCTGTGTAACCAGTAAGCAATGGTTTCATTAATTGAAGGACATAACACACAACTTAGACAGCGGTCAGGTTGATAGCAAAGGTAAATCACTTGACACCTGTTAATAGATATGACGTCCCTACTGCACATATCAGCACTGTTGGCACAGAAAGCGTCAGTACAGTTTGTAACGTGTGCAATACTGCTGTACGTCTGACATACATAACATGAGCTAGGCATGTCTGAGAATCACAGTACTGGCATGTGTGATTGTGTGAGTGTCCATATATGTCACGTATTGTGGGGAATACATCTCAATTGTTACTCACTCTCCTGTACCCTAGTGTACACATCTGTACAGACAGTAATGTAGAAAGCAGGACATAGGCAGGGGCAAGTATCTCACACATGTGAGGTATCTGTATGTGCATGACATAGGTGTATCAATTACTGAATGACACAGTGTGTATATGTAGGGCTGACTGGTCCCTGGGGTGAGGACGTATGTTACCATACTGAACTCATAACACCCCTCCCACCATCCAGGTGATGCATTCTACTATCCGTGTTGCTGTCCCCTATCGTAGGCCGTACTGACTACCTGTACATGTGTATTCTCTGTGGCATGTCATGTAGGTGCACAGTACTGTAATGATGATTTGCACATAGGCTGGGGTCCTCATCCCACCAGTAGCAACTGTGTGCGAGTGTGTGTTACTGTGTCAGTGAAGCCATGAGTGTGTGTGTGTTACAGTGTCACTGAATACATGTGTGTCAATACCTGAGTGTGTGGGTGCAGTTGTGTGTTGGCATCCTGTCATGGGAACATGTATTACTGATTCCCATTGAGGCATCACACTTCCCAGTGGCCTCTACCCTTATAATCAGCTAGACCACTCTCTTACCTCACCACTCCATGTAACTGTACCTGTGATGTCACCCTTTATGGATGTCATGTCTGTGGCCACAGTAGCTTAATACACAGCTATCATGCTCTTAGAATGGTAGACGTGTTTGTAACATGGGACAGTCTCACTGGTATGTGGCAGCTACACTGTGCATGCTGGTATATTCATACATACCTGTGAGTAGTCCACATTGACATATGGGACACTTAACTGCAAACACTGACGTCCACCGGCACGTGCAATTAGACCTGAAGAAGGACAGCAGAACATCATGACCAACATGCATTTACTGTTGTTACACAAGACACATACTGTTAACAGTATTGTACGCTTGTACTACATGGTATATCTGCTGCCTGTCAACAGTCATCAACATTTGTAAACTACACATATCACCCTCGTCTGTTCACCCCCAGTGCATCAGACCATATGAGCTTTTCCCTGTACCAATGGTGTGGATGTCAGGGATGCGGCACAGGCATCATCATATGCACAGGTTGTTAATAATTGCCGAAGGCTTAGGTTGCACTGTTGTTACATAAGACACATACTGTTAACAGTATTGTACACCTGTACTACATGGTATATCTGCTGCCTGTCAACAGTCCTCAACATTTGTAAACTACATGTATCATCCTAGACTGTTCACCCTGTGAACCAGACCATATGAGCATGTCCCTGCACAGATGGTGTGGATGTCAGGGAAGTGGCACAGGCATCATCATATGCACAGGGTGTTAATGTTTACCAGAGGCCTAGGCTGCACTATTGGATGATGTCATGTGTGTGGGTTTGGGCCTTTGATCTAATTGGGTGTGTGTGGATGTTATGCATGTGTGTGTTGCAGTGCCCTACATATGTGTCCAGTGTGTGCGTGTATGTATGCACACAGTTCTCCCAAGTGTCTGGCCTACACAGGGGTATTATTGACAGCTTCAGACTGCACAGGTGAGGTTTTACAGTTCATGGTGTTCGGCCACGGACATGTGACTTGTGCCTGCCAGGGGTTGCATGGACACTACCAGACAGAGGTGCAGATTGGGTATTGTCTGATGTCACTTGTCCACTGGATCTGTGTCCCTGTTGGGACCATCCCGGGCCATGTGCACGTGGCCTGCTGTGTCGTGATGTGGACAGCACAGTACCAGATGCACTGCTGTTGCTACTGCCACTATTGGAGTGGGCATGTGAGGTATCTCTTACACATAGACCTGACACAGGTGATGTAGCAGGCCTACGTCCACGTACCCGACACCTCACTCCTACCAAATGTTCTAACACAGACAGCTCACAGTCATGGATTTTTATGCCACTGTCAAGGACTCTAACCATGTCACCCAACCATCTATCCAAAGTATCAGCAATCTGTTGTTGAGCATTTACCATTGCCTGGATGCTGTTGTTTAAAGAATGGACAGCAGCCCTCTGTAGCCTCTGATCTTCTCTGTTGCACTATTCAGCACATGCCTGTGCCTCCATTGCAGCCTGAAACAGGCATCTGGTGACACCAGCTGCTGTGATCTGTCATGCAAGAGCATGTTGGCCAGAGGTCCTCCTACGAGCAGCACTGGCCACGTGCCTGTGTGGGGCACCACGAGTAGTTTGGCTGACACAATGCTGTGCAGACACACCTTCCATAGCCCCCACACTTTCCTGTTCCAAGCTACCACGCACCAACTGTCCTTCCTCTATGGCCACTGGTGATGGGGTATGTGCAGGTATGGGATCTGTGTGCGGGGATGAGGTAGATATAGATGGAATGGCAACCAATGGCACAGTTTCAGCCCCTGACAACTCTGCTGTGTCCCAATCATACATTCATTATCACTGCTACAGTCTGTGGGGACACTAACATCTGATATACCGCAGGAGGGCAATGCACCTACATCACCTGTGAGGACAGACAAGACCTGTACATTACAATCTATACAATAGACACTCACACACACACATGTGATATGACAGAAGGCATGCAACATGCATGTGATACGGCAGATGGCATGCAGAACAGACAATAATAGTGGTAGTTATCATACATCCCTAGGTTGCACACAACAGCATGCATGTGTCATAGCAGACAGCATGCAAATTACACAATCATAGTAGTGGTTAGCATACATCCCTGTGTTACACCATGTGGACCAGCACAGGTTAAGAGTACACCTGCTTGATGTGTGGCATATGACCTTGATAATCACATGTAGTATGACATGTGATCTGCTGACATGTGCAATGACATGCATACATGTTTAACACAATGGTGTCTTGTCAAATATACAGTGGGGCAATGGTGTACCAATTCAGTGTTGTCTGTCCGCCCTACAGATATACTGCAAATTTAGCTGATGTGCATGGCCATTGCAGGGAATCATGAGCCGTCTCTAGTGCTATACAGTGTGAGTTACTGACAGGGTTCATAGCCATGACTGTATTCAGATACAATACATACATACTATAGAATGTAACCCACATCACTGAGGTGTATACACACTAAATCATGATGCGGAAGTTGTGACACAGATCACTGATGAGTATACGGATGACAGCCATGCACATCTGCAACCATATTGCTGCAGCCTGGCAACTATGGCCAGACATGGCGAACACGTCGGTACATCATGTCCCACATGACATCTGTGTACCACACACACACACGAGGAGCTAGTATGGCATTTATGTCCAACACCAGCAACGGGAATGTACTGTATCTGTGGCCTGATGTGGATACTGTACAGGTGACTGCTGTCATGTTGCAACACCCTCAAGATGTTCAACACATCTTATGTGGTGGATTGATGTTACGCCTACGCAAGATGTGCACAGGCCTGTAGGATGTCTAGTGTTCCACATCTATATTATCACCATTATACAAAGGCCATGGTTGAACCATGTGTAGCCATTGTACGGCAGGGTATACACTCAAGTACAACACATCTACTGCATGTGTTGCTCCATGTCTCTGGCCATCCTCCATGGCCATGTGCATAAATGTGTTGTCCAAATTATTGTGATGGGCATCTATTTCACATGTCTGTGTTGTCCCATATGACATATATGCTCCACTGACAACAGGGTTATGCAGATAAAAGGTGGTATGTGGGATATGTTTTCAGGTTAGGTAGGCAGTGTAGCAGCCAGGCCAATAGATGTCATGGACATGTCAGGATAGCACATCACATTGTGTGACATTCATAGCAGGGCTATGATCCACACTGGTGAAACCTGTGTGCTGGCCATACTCCAGCCCACTGTGTAGTACTGTTTGCATTCACCACATGTGTAGATCAGATCTGTTGTACGTACCTAAAGTGAACAGCACCTCCACCATTATATGCACAGCTGTCAACACATCTGGCAATAAAGTTTGTGAGGATTCATGTCGGTGAGATGATTCACATAGTTTGCAAGTGTTGCACTTGGGTAGTCATTGTGATGCATTGCAGGTCCGACCTGTATATTGTGGCAGGACCATACATTATGTGTACATGTTGTGAATGGCCACATGGCAGATAGATTTGTGCATTACGGTTCCTGATAAATAATAACACTCTCACCTGCAATGGACTGCTGTCACAGCAAAATGCCAGAGGTACGTAAATAGGAGTAACACAGCAGTATGAGCATAATCCACCCCTGTATAAAGGCTACAGGGAGTAATGTACATAACACATACACCAGTACATTAGACTATACTATGTTGTATGCACATGTGTGCATACACAGAGTAGCATACTATAGTATGCGGCATGTGTGTATACATGCCTTGCATATGATTTTACATTACATATTGTACAGTGACACATGCAACTATATGGAATATAGTTGTTATAGGTGCAGTACTGACTTACCAGGCAACTCCAGGCTCAGTGGCTCAGTGGGTGAGAGACACCCACCTCCACAATATCGGCTAAGGTTTGTGGATGTGGTTCTGCAGGTGTCCCTAGGTTGGCCAGTAGCTCCTTGGTACATGTGAGTGGGGGCTGGGTTGGGGGTCCACCACTTGTTGCACCTTGTTCCCCTGGTGATTGCATTCACACGCTGTTTTGCCCATCTAATGAGGTCTGTACAGTGTCTGCGCACCTGCTGGTATGTGCAGTTGTGGCCACCCACATCATTAACCCTCCTGCGAAGTTCCATCCACAGGGCATCCCGCTGCTGTGCATCCTGTGGCACATGGCTGAACAGGATATCATGATTGTCGAGTAGGTACGGGATGAGGGCCTCACCCTCCAAGCTTGTAAAAGGGGGAAGCCTTGCATGTGGCATACCTGGAAGACATAATGACGGAGACAGGTCACAGTAATTCACAGAGACATACAGAGTTACAGCTGAACATACATGTGTATCACATTAATTCAGTTTAAATAGTTGTATTTGCAAACCTACATGACACTGACGTGTTTGTGTCACACACATGTAACACTCAATGTTGAGTGGTTATTATCACCATATATGTGTGTGTGTCACCTGATTACATAGCTAAGACTTCATGTGGTTGCTGTCTTGATGTGGGCATGTCTGTTTGCCTGTACTGGTGTTCCTACTTATCAACACATGGCTGGATGTGTCCACATTAATGCAGTCGATCTTGATGCAGTGTATATGTCACATATAAGGACTTACACTGCCTTAACAGACATGACCTGTGACCCTGCAGACATGCTCACATAAGGTTTTGCATGTATGTGTTCTACCATATACATCTAAATGGCACTGTACGGTGCTTCAACATCCTGCCATGTATCACATGTGTTGCACATGTGATACACATGGGACACTGGCTAGCCAGATGGTATTTGCAGGGATGGATATCAACTATAGCATGTACAGTCAAAGTCAACTAGTGGGCTATATTCCATGGGCCATGTATGAATCTAGGATGAAAGGTTACCTGGCAGTAGCCAACAGGCGGGTCTGTGGGGCCAGGTGGAGCAGTGCCACATTACTGATCCACAGAGTTAATGATACATATACCATGTGTTACCATGCAGTCATCACACCATTTCTGTGAGGGGAGTGATGTGCAACTTTGACGGATAGGAATGCATAGTATGGCAGGACTATGTCAAGTGTATGGGACAAGGATCTGTCCAGCATGTGGTAGGTGGATGTCTATGTAGTATGTGTTCGAGATCAGGATGAGTATGTGTAGCATGTCCAACATCACTGGGTTGGACATGGATTTATTCAGGGTATGCATCATGCTACATAGTGGAGATGGGGAATGGGAAGGCTGGTGTAGGCCATCTGCACATGGCCAATACCCCTTAAAGGAAATATGTGATCTGATATGGGTCACTTGAATGTTCTATATGGCTGGACAATGATCTCTATATTCAAGAATAGCACCCTATCATTATTAGGGTTGCCACATATGACTACCTGACAGGTGTGGTGATGTAGCTATCACAGGAAAGACAACTGCCCAGCTGCATCCCTCACACGTGTCCATTATGTTGACCACTGCCTAGGTGGTAGTTCATGGGTACAGGGTTATTAACATAGGGGTGACAATGCGAATCAGCTATTGCTCCTAGGTCATAGTAATTCACATACTTCAATAGGCAGATGCCTTCTGTTTGTCTGTGAGGTATGGACTACAATGAGGGGGAATAAAATTCATTAACTCTGACATACTGTAGCTGCCATTGGTGTGATGATCAAGTATTATTCAGATACCTTCTGTAGTGTTGGTTCTGCCAGCAATCCTGTTGCATAACACTCCTGTGACATAGGACTGTAGATCTAGTATACCAATTGTAGGTGGTACACAGTATGGGTGATGATGTCCTATGACCTCGCAAGGTTATGATATGCAGTGTGACATCAACCATACTGTCATCTACATCTGTACTGCTGACATCACTTAAGTGATCAAGGTTCATGGCCTTCCAGACCAGACTCTACAGGGTAGTAGTAAAGTACTTCCCATTATCAGTGGTGTCTCCCCCTTTGTGGGTTGTGATACCTGTTGGTGTGCACCATTCAATGTGTACACAACCTGACATGGAGCTATGTTTTACATGATGTGTACATGGAGAGCATCTTGTTTTGCCATATGTGTATGATACAACCTGTGATGTGGGCAGGTCCCATGCAGACTGAGTACAGCTTGTACCTGCATAGTTGTGGGTACAGGGGCCCTGTGGTGTACATGGATATATGCTTGTGTACCTGTTGGGGGGAGGGGGCCATGTGTTTATATTATCCAAGACCCTATCTGGATTGCTTATTCATGCTAAGCACTTGTTCAGGACTTGTAAACACTACTTAAGCTAATAAGTACTATAGCACTCAATCTTCCTCATTACCTACAGGTAAGGGTGAACAGGTTTTGTACATACTTTTCTCACTTGCGTAGAGTAATGTAGCTCTTCAACTCACTTTCCTCACTTATCTGGGTGAATGTAGTTATATATTCAGGCATGTCCAAGAGTTAACTGCCAGTGTTATCACTTGTCTATATGATGAATCTCGACATCTTGAGGCAATGTACACTTTGCCTCATGTACACAAACAATACTCTCTGCCTACCACCCAACACTACAACCTGTGAGAGATGCACTCATCTAGCCAAACTGGAGGTAAAGGTGTCTCCAACCAAGCCTGACCCTGACTGTCATGTGGAGAAGATACACAGTCGCACAACACCACACTCATCACATAAGTCTCACTGAATCTACCCCACCATTAACAGGGAAAACTACTCATGTACCAACACATTAGCTCAATGGTTTCTGGAATTCATAAACACCAATGCCCTGACTCAACATATCCACACACCCACCAGGGGCAACAATATCCTAGAGCTAGTCATTACCAACATGAGTGAATAGTGCTCCACACGTGAAGCCAACTCCTTGTTGGTCCGACCAGACCATGTGCTGAACACAGTTGATATCCACATCCCGCACCTACCCCCCATTAAGGGAACCACAGTAAAATATGTCTACAAGTACAAGGCCAACTACATGCTTCTTAAGACAGATGTGGTGGACATCATGACACCCATGCAGATGGACAGTATTGTTAGAACGGCTGAATCCTACACAAATGTACTCTATAAGCACTTACAGGAGTGCATGGCTTGTGTTATCCCAAACAGAACCAGGACGCTATACTCCTAATTAAATAAACCAATCCGGTGGTCCCCTGCCATAAACATATTGTACTACAGGAGGAAGACACTGTTGCAAATGAGAGTACAATACCATGCATGGAGGAGATCCCTGGCCAGCCTCAGTAAGAAGGTGAGATCCCTTATAAGATCCTCCAAAGCTAGCTATGAAAACTATAACACAACTAATACCAACAACAACCACAAAGCATTCTATAGCTATGTCACATATCTCGATGTCAACAACCAGATCTGCTCTGAGTTACAGCACAAAGGCACGAACATTACAGAAACAATTGATATTGGCAACATCCTGGCAGATCCCTCTCCAAGCTGCACACTCTAAAGGCAATATCACAGCATCCATGGGACCGGACAACATATCAGTCTGCATTTTACATGAACTTCAGATTGTACTGTCTCCCCACCTACACACCATGTTCAATAATAACGTCACATCGGGCATAGTGCCCCCTGAATGGCGCACAGTAACAGTTATCCCACACCATAAAGGTGGTGCCACAACGGACCACGGGACCTATTTCCCTATAGGCCTGACTAGCCTGGTCTGCAAGGCTATGGTGCACATCATGGATCACTGTCACAGAGTCATTGGGTACCTCCCAACTTTTGACCCCTCCCTGTTTGGCATTGTTAAGGCCAGACCATGCCTCCTAAACCTGGTGGACTTCTTAGAGACAGTTAACAATACATTAGATGAGGGTAAGGAGGTCCACACAGCCTACCTAGATCTCTCATAGGCTTTCAACACCATTCCTCCTTCTGGTATTATCAACATACCCATCCACCTGAACATTAACCCCTACATCATGTGATGATTAGCAAAGTGGCTCACGGCCAGAACCCACACAGTGGGAGTTGCATACCCTAGGTCTGACTGTATACCAGTTCCAACTGGTGTCCCCTGGAGCTCAGTCCTAGGACCCCTCATGTTCGGTATATACTTCTCTGACGTACAGACAAGAACAGGAGGGCTTTGGCTGAAAAGGTTTGCAGACGACTGCAAACTAGGGGACATAATTGTTTCCCCAGCTGTTACAGACACCCTCTGGAAGGGTTGCACTGAGACAGATACCTGGTGTTAATATCATGGCATCAAGCTGAATGCCTAAAACTGCATAGTCATCCTCTTTGGATATAACTAATTACCCATGGACTACCACATAGGTGCTAGTCCCCTACATACAGAAAAGGTAATATGGGATCCAGGAACCCCAGTAGATAACAATCTCTCCTTCAATACCCATAATGACAAGGTGGTTAGAATATCCTTCTACATGGCCCACCTAATCTCTAATGGGTTCGCATCCAGATCAGAGGGGCCATTGTGACTCTACACATGTCATATTAGACCCATTAAAGGATACAACACCCCATTTGGGATATACCTTAAAAGACAAGGGAAACAGCTTGGAAGACCACGCCAGTACCACACCAAGAGGATTACTGACCTCAAACAGATGACCTATGCAGCCCAACCTATGAAACTCCAGCTGTACTCAGTTGCATACTGCATACTCACAGGTGATCTCTGCTTGACATACAAGGCCCATGTCCAACCCTGTATTGCTGGATATGCTTCATCTAAACAGAAGCCCCTGAGAGCCACATGCTCTAGGGATATACACCTAACCACAATGATGAGTAGGAATGCTGGATGGATAGATTCCTGACCCGGACTCTCCCTATGCTTTGGAACATGGTTCCAATGTACATCAGGCAGGGAAACCTTGACGTGTGGATGGGAGACAAACATGTACCCCGGGGATCACTGCAGTGGTTCTGCTGGACAGAGGCACAGGTAACTATTGGCTCTGCTGTTCAGAGGCACAGGGAACCAAGCTATGGGGATGGTGAAAGCCAACACATGCTAGCTAGGCTTACAGATACCCTTGGTAAGACAGCCTAGTACCTACCTTTGCACATATTACATGTCTTATGTGCATGGATAGTTAAATAGCTCTTCCATTTTACTTTGCTATCATGCTGATAAACTGTCGGCTCACTAAAAGACATACGTATCATGTTATTGTGTATTGTAAATGCCAATTGACATAACTAATGTTCACCTAACATTACAGTAATGCTATGTAATACATATCTGCATACAATACTGTACATTACACAGTTATTGGCACAATATCCCACAATGCAAGTCATACTTGCACAGTGGCCCAACCTTCCACGTTATTCTCTGTAATACACCCATACATATGGCTACAGTTACAATATATCAACATATACTATCCCCTGTTATTGCACATACTTGTTGGACCAGCCCTGCCATTGACATCGGCTGGTGAGGAGTATTTCTGTTCAAAGCCCTTATATAGCATCCCTTGTGGTGTATGCGGTGTTTGTCTTGTGACCTACAGCAGTACACACAAATGCTACAATCGTTACTATGCTCAACAATACATTACTACAAGATAACTGTTTCCACTATATGGATTGCGTGCACTTTAAATACTACAGAATAGTACTACATACACAGACATACTGACTGACATACCTTATTAGTAACCCGAAGTGTCGTTAACTGTTGAGTCAATCCTTTTTGGTTTGTGTTTCAATGTTCTTTGTAATGTTCCACTGGTATATACAGATGGTTTGAATGTGTGATAACACATCCTTTTCTAGTTACGTATCGGTAACATGTGGTATCCTATCCACCAATTGCTGTTCCAAAGTAGTTAATTGGATGCACATCAACTGTGAAGCTACTCCATTAGCCAATACCATGGCAACAGTGGTGTATAAGTGAGTACTCTTTTGGGCGTTGTCCGCTTGCCTTACTTTTGAGGGAGATGGCCTAGATGTATTATTGTGATATATTTCAACAGCTATATGGAGACACACAGAGGTATATTAGCTTCATGACTTCCATGGACTGTGTGTAATGGCTAGACAATTTAGTTCTACATGTGAATACAGCTGTTATATTTCAGAACAGTGCTACTTATGCAGGGTTTGTTTGTACCTGATACTTCTGCAGATGTTTAAGTCTGGCAAGGATGTTTGGCCAGCTCAAGGCCATATGGCTATGCATGAACTGTTATGTGGTGTACAGTGTGCTCACCAGACATCCTTGCTTTGGTGTACAAGTATAGCATAATGTGCTGGTACTCACTAATTGCTAACACATCCCGGTGTACGCACAACCCTCTGAAACGGGATTAGTGCAAACAAACCCTATTATATCAGCAGCTGTTCCATTGCATAACAGCAGCTATTTCACATAGGTCCATGTTAGTGTGTCTCTGACAAGGTATGTTAAGGCTTCTGCAGATGTTGTACAGTGTGTGAATGATTTGTGATGTTATTACAGTTTGTATTGTAATATGTTTGGGTGTGGGGGTGATGATGGGTGTGCTTAGCAGATGCAGGTGTGTAGGAACTGCTTTTATACATAATCGCTATGTGCGTGAGGGTTCCTTCCCTATTTGAGCACCTATCCTTTTGTGGACTAATACAATGGTAATTGCAGGCTGATTCATTAAGGCACTGTTATGTGGTTCCTGTATAGCATGCAGATGATGTTAGTCCTTGAATCCCTTCAGTAATACATCTGAATGTAATAACATGTTGCTACATGATAGCTGTTTATATCTGTCATAGGTATTTGCAGTCATCATAGTTGTGTTGGTGACTGACCCTCTTTGGCTAGGGTTGACACCTTTTCATGTGGCCATAGTGGGACCTTTTCGGGACACACATCTGATTTTACAGGCCGACACAAACCCATGGTCAGTACAAGAGATTGATCTTTCCTTTCCTGCCTAATTATAAGCTTGTTCTTGAAGCAGTTTAGTTGCTTATCTTGTTTCCTGTAACATGTAGGTATTTTAGATATACAAATAACTATTGTATGCAACTATTACAGTACATATGGGACATAATTATGTCCTACAATCCCAGGACATTTGCCACATTTAATATATTTGGTCAGGACACAACCGCCAAAAGAGGAAATGTCCCTCACAAAGTGGGACAGGTGGTAACTCTATCATTGGCTCATGTCCATAGCACATATTTGTAATAGTGTATAGGCATATACTCTCCATATCCTTTGTTCATAAAGGTTGGTAGTGGCGGAATGTGTGATTGCTATCGTCTATGTTATACACATATATGAACACTTCAACCGCTGTATACAGGAGACCTACCACAGTGTTCCGACGCACACAGTATCGGGACCAGACTTCCATACCCCACATTGCCGACATCGACAGTAACTCGCGAAGGTAACACGAACATGGAACACACACATGCACACACAGACACACTGCTACCCAACACATCCAAACAAACCATACTACACTATGTATGAGCAGGTGGCCAAGCCCTGCTACACCCCCCATGTAGGTGTCTGCGCCCCCCACACCACCCCCTACTTTAATATTCTACATCCTAGGTCGCACAAGCAGACGCACAAAGCTAACCCACAACCACACCTTACAGTCCCCCAAGAACACACACCACACACAGAACACACACTTACACACACTACAGCCCTAAGAAACACATGTACACACAGTAACCTACCCAAACCGCAACACCAGAAGCACTGACTAACTGTCCATTAACATCATGAGATTACACCTTGCACATCTGGTGTTTTGGTACTGTGTTCTTTCGGACCTTAAGCCTCAGGATTACATGCGTCAGTATGTAAAGCAGTCGGTATGTGGTAGGTATCCCATTTATATGTACCTCCATGGTTATGTAGATGTTGTTAACCTATCTATATATCTACATATATATGTATATCCCAGTATATCGACATATCTCTCTCTCTCTCTCCCTCTCTCTCTCTCTCTCTCTCTCTCTATATATATATATATATATATATATATATATATATATATATATATATATATATATATATATATATATATATATATATATATATATATATATAAAACATACACCTTTCACTGGGTACATGCCGGTTTGTCCTATTTCAACACATTCCTACCTTTTGTGTTTTATCCTGTCAGTATACACTACTGCCATTGGTACATCTCAGGTAGTTTAGTGGTATGTTATTGTAATGAATGTGTACATGGTTGCGTGTTCTATTCCTGGCAGTGATATCTTACCTCTCAGAGCAGGCACTGGTAGTGCAAGGGTGATTAACGCACATTTCAGCGGTTGTGTGTTCCACATGTTTATTATTCTGTGGAGAACTACCTATATATGCAAGCTGTGTTTAAGGTATACTATGTAACATGTACACATCTGTGAAGATTCCTGTCAGAGATACTCCCCATTATTTGGAACTACATCCCTGATTACATTATACAAAACCCTTCACTGACACTCCGGGGAATCCTTGCAGGGTGGGTGCTGAACAGTAGCTACACCCCAGGGATCCCGCAAGTGACTCTGCTCCACAGAGGGACAGTTAGTTGATCGATGGGGTGGCGAGAGCAGACACGTTTTGCCTATGCTTATGAGTGGCCTCGGTGGTTGGGCATGTTCCTACCTATGTATCTATGAACCTGGGCATACAGTATGGACACATGCTGATAGCTTAATTTATTGTTCAGGTATTAACTTACCTTGTGCCAATGGCGGTTGTGTGCACAATAGTTGAGAGCTACCTATGTAGGATGCACACAGTAGACCACCTATACATGGCAATTTACAGGTGGTCATGTGTGTGTGTTTGCCATCCATGTTTGCTGTGTGTGCAGTTGGAGAAGGTTGTCAGTCCATGAGTGCCTACACTGTCAGTGTGTGTGTGCTATATGTTCCCTCTTTGCCAAGGCATGGGCATACTGGGCATGCCTCCATCTGCCTACTGGGGCTAGCACAGGGTGTTCACGGTCTGTGTCCCCCTGTGCCCGTGGGTCCCTTGGCAATGATGGTGGGCTGCGAGGGCCTTCACCATTCTGTCCCTGGTGCAGTTGTTTCTGCAGGATCATATTGTGTAGCATGGCACATACTATGAAGATGTGGGCACATGTTCCTGGAGAGTACTACAAGGCTCCACCAGATATGTCCAAGCAATGGAGCCATGATTTCAGCATCCCAAACACGTGCTCTATGATGATTCTGGTTTCTGAGTTTGCCTCATTATGGCATTCTTGCGTGGCTTGGTGTGCATTTCTGATGGGAGTCATTGTCCACGGTTCCAGAGCATAGGCAGCATCCCCCACCAGGTGGCCATATGCGATGCCCCCCTGGAAAATACCTGATACAGCTGTAAGCATGCCAGATGTGGGAGTCATGATAGCTTCCAGGGCTGCCAGCACACACATCCATGATAATGCCCTGGGCATTGCACATGACCTGGCAGCTGATGGAGGGGTATCCCTTGTGGTTTATGTAGTGCTTACCCTGCTCACCGGGTGGTGACTTGATGTGTATGTTCATGCAGTCTATTGAACCCAGTACCTCCGGGTAGTCTGCCACACGGTGGAAGAGACGCATATTGCTGGCTAACTCCTCCTGCATTTGGGGGAAGTATATGTGCTCATTGGCATGTGGTAACATGGCATCCAGGAACTGGTGGAGTACGCTGCATACTGATGCCTGTGAGATCCCCATGATATCCCCAGTTGGCCTTTGGAAGGTACCTCTGGCTAGTATTCTCAATCTTACACATACCTTTGTGTCCACTGGGATGGGTTCCCCTCTGTTACTTCCAGCTCTGAGGCATGGCCGGCACAGCTCAACAAGTTGCTGTATGATGTCCCTGTCCACCCTATAATGCTCTACTATCTCCAGATCATGTAGCCCCTGGTAGGTTACCCTGGGTCTGAACACTCTTCTCCTCCGGTGCCTGAGATGGTTGTCAGCATCATCCTCCACACCACAGTCAGTCTCCAACACATGCTGGTGAATCAAAGCTATGGCAGCCCCTAACATATACATATTAAAAGTCCCCCATCTGTATACACCAATGGTGCAGAGTGTCTGGGAATACACAAGTGTGTGTGTGGGGCTTCCACGCCTTATACTATTGTGCAATGGATGATGCTGGTGTAATTGGGTGTGTTTGTGCTATTCCAGCTGCAGGGTATCTTAATTATTGGTTTTACAACAGGTACTGCTATTGTGGGGCCTTTGGTGTTGACTTACGCTTGTCTGCCATGATTCATCTATTGCCCTTTACTTCTATTTTCAACCTGATTCCCCTCCCATTGTCAGGCATGCATCCAGCTGCCGCCTTTCTTGTTTTGTACTTCCACAACCCAGGGTTGTGTTGGGAAATGTGTTATGTAGTTGATCTACTGCAAGTTTGCTTTGTTCTGCTGTGACAGTTCTCTTTTCTTTGCTGTACGGCACTTCCCCTTTCCTGTTCTGCAGGTAGCTGCTAGCAGCCTTGTTAGCTGTTGTCTATGGCCCACTGTGAGTTTCTAGGTGTTAAGTACTCATTTGTACTCCAATTGTCTTCCCGTATCCTTCCTGTTTCAGCTGTGGTGCATGCTGCGCACATCCGTTTACCAAGTTTCGTGCAAATTTTCATCCACATTCACATGAACTTTTGGTTACCTTGTGTGCTCTCAGCTAAGCAAAGCTATGGCTACTTCTACACTCCTATCCTGCCATTTTGCTTAGCAACACGAAACATGGATTAGCAATGATCCAATGTACTTACAGCTACGGTGGCACACCCCTCTCTTGATGTCATGTTTACCTCAAGGCCACTCCTCGGTGTTGTAATGCTATGCCATGTGGTACATTCGTACGCCGGTGGGGCATTTGCGATTCAGTATTACTTGACTCATTTGCATGGCATTGACTTCTAATTCTTAGTTACTGCATGGAACACTGTCACAGACCCTTAGCAACCCTTGCACCATGGTGGTGGTGTAGAACACAAGCCATTGACTATTATAGGGATATCATGAATTGCGTTATATTACAGTTTTATGACATCTAAATATATTTTCCTTGTAATCATATTTGCGCACCGATGCACTGCGGTTTTACTTTGAGTTAGTGTGACCATGACATTAAATGTTATTTTTATATGTTGTGCATGTTGTTTTATGCCATTGGCTATATATTTAGCCATTGGCATTTATTAACATTATAATATGTAAGTTTGGTCCGCTTTCATGGCTCCGATTTTATGTTTGACAAAATGTAAACCGTTTTTTTGGTTTACATTTCTACATGCTTATGCTACGCCTGCACAACTTCTTGAATCGCTATATACCTTCATTTGCATGCTACACTGCTGTGCATGGGGTAATTAGCATACATTCACCAGGAGCTGCGCAGCTCTGGCATACACTGGTAGTGCACGTGGAAACAGCTCTTAACTGAATCGCTCTACAGCCATATTTGCCACTAGATCGCCGACGCTACCCTGGCGCATGGCGCAAGCTTCATGAATCCCGGGGATAATTTGAACAACATATCAATGAATGGATGAAGGTATGATTTACAACATATTGTTTTCTTATAGGGGGATATAAGCCTAAATATCACATACTAGCATTAGTAGGTAATTAAATCCTAGATTCAGTAGCCTAGTGAATGGAGAGTTGCCCAATTCTTGGGAGCCTCCTGGGGGTACTCATTAGGTATGAGCCTTGTTATTTGGATTATTCATCCTTGTCAAGGCAGAATGAGCTCTAAGAGTGCTGGAGGGGGTACTTAACATTTTTATTAATGGGATAAAACTTGCTTTGCTTGACTCTATATATATATATATAAAACCAATCACATGCAATTGTGTTTACAAAATCTCTTTCTTAAGTGAGTGTGGCAATACAAAGCATGTCTAATTTTTTTTCTCTTCCTGCAAGCAATATTATCCCCTTGATAGATTGCATGGTGAACAAGAGATTAGATTTGATCTTTTCAATGCTTAATTATGGATTTTTAACCCATAGTGTAGGGGCTGGCAGGGTGAAGTACCAGGGCTAAGCTGGGTAAAGTTGAGAGCAGCAACTTTGACTTATATTGCAATTAACTAGACTCTATGCAATATGAAATCATATATTATAATCTTTCCCAACAAATACCAATTAATAAATGAGCACAGTTTCAAAATGTTCAGACATAATATTGCAATAGAAACTGAGGGTCTTGTATGACAAAAAATTGAATCTGTCATGGGGTTATTCTTTATTCCTCCTATTAAAGACACAAGCAAGTCTCAGCTGAGTACAGACAGGCTTCATTCCTGTTCAAACATTCTTGTACAGACCCAGTTTGGGAACCTTCCTCAAACTTGCTGTAGGAGTGAGTAAGAAGATCTGTTCAGCCCAAATCATAAGTTAATCATGATGTCATTTATTGCTTCACATTGCTGTCATGGAATATAGGGGATGCCCAGACCCAATTAAAAAAATGACAATTCTGCAGAACTTGAGTAGGGAAGGACCTCAGAGATCAGCATATTTGCAAGAAACAAATGAAAAGGTTATATGAATTGTTTATTAATATATTTCCAAGAGTTTCTGATGACCATAACATCGGGGATGGGATGTTATAATACCTTTTTTATAAGCCCATTTATATATATATATATATGTATATATATATATATATATATATATATATATATATATATATATATATATAAAACATCTTTGAAATAAAGTGGGTATGGCAGGTGGGTTATACGGAAGAGTAAGCTTAATTCAAGTTTGTGCATTATTGGCAATCTTTATGTTCACAGTAGAGATGACACAGCCTTTTTATGAGATTTTTTGAAAGCTGGTGGAGGTATTTATTACAAGGGTCAGTGCTGTTATTACAAGCAACATCAGTCGAACTTGCAATAAGAAGGACTATCCTATTAGATCACAGGAATATGTGAAAAATTGATTGTATGAAAATTGGTGGATGGCTGGATAGCAGGAGATATATGCATGATAATGTGTTAGGGATGGATTTCTTCATTGACCAGGCACTCCAAAAAAGCGGTTTAGAATATGTGCAAGTATAAAAATCAATCCTACAATATATAGCTAGAGTAGATGTTAGGATATTCCCCTGTCTGATTGTGTGCCATGGCTATGAAGATAAATGGTAAGCCAGAAAATTATAAGAGTTGGCAAATGGGCACACTATGAGTGGAAAAAGGAGATGGACAAAAAGCTTCTGAATATCATTATAAGAGACATTTTTGAGAGAAACAAATAACAACAGGATACTATGAGCTTTATATTGAGGGAATGGTAGAAGGCAGTACTGAGTGCAGAAATTACGTGTTTTTAGGGCAGCCATAGGAAAGAAGTGGAGAATGCTATATGAGCAGAAGTTGATCTCAAAAATATAAAAGATAGAAAAATAAGAGTTTTGGATGCAAAGTATGAACTATTATAGATGGGAGTAATTTAAAAATGGATGTCATCTTCACGTGAGTTTCTCAGACAGAAGTGAAACTGATGCACGGGGTAGGAGGAGAATTGCTGGTCAATGCATGGAAAGAATAACCAGTGATGCATATCTTGGTTATTCAAAGAAGGCAAAATCCATGGTGCTATCCCATAAAGACAGGGTCTATATCATATGTTTGAAGTTTTATAACTTCGAACGTTAAAATATCGAATTTAAATGTTCGAAGTTATAAAACTTCGAACATATGTAAAAAAAAAAAAATCCAAACCCAAAACTAATGGCTGTAGCAGGGGGGCAAGCCCCCTGCACTCTGACATCCCCCTGCTCTTTAAATATACCAACTTCGAGACTGCACTACAGTGCAGTAAGGGAAATCTTCCCTTTACCACACTGTAGTGTGGTCTCGGAGTTGGTATATTTAAAGACCGGGTGGTGTGGGGGGGTGCAGTCCTCCCCATGTGGTGGGTTCAGGGGGGCTCCCCCCCACCTACACTGGTCAGGTAAGTTCCATTTTTTTTTATTATTATTATTATAGGTTCGATGTTTAAAACTTTGAACATTTAAATTCGATTATTTAACGTTCAAAGTTTTCAAATTTCGAACATATAATATAGACCCTAAATATATTGAGGAAGAATTTTGGAAGTTTTATATAGACCTTCATGAGCTCCAGTTCTGATGGATGGGATGATGATGCCCTTCTCAAGATTAATTTACCCTCGCTGACAGCTGAGCAAAAAAGTAGGCTAGAGAAGAGCGTAAAAGAAAGAGAAACTAAAAAGTCTATAACGTTGTTACAGCACAGTAAGGCTGAAAGATTATATGGATTATTGACAGAATTCTACAAGAGGAATGCCTCATTATTTTTTTAATTAAAAAGCTCATACATCTTTCTAGCCTTATAATAGAAGGAAGAACTATGCCAGCTATAATGAATCAGACAATTGTAGTAAGACTTCACAAAACAATGACTAAAACAAATATGATGGACCATTATAAACCTAAATATAAAACATTTTGATGTTAAAATATTAGCTAAAATACTTGTGAAAAGTCTGGAGAAAGCCCTACCATATTTGGAAAAATAAACAAAGACAGAAAATATGTGTGGTTGCTAGTAGGGAACTCATGGAAAGAGATATGTGAGAAAAAAGATCAAGGGCTTGTCTGCAGGACCCATAGAGAAGTTTTCTGCAGCAGCAGACATGCTTATTACATTTAGAAAACTATCTTACTACATATTTTATATGTTACATGTACATTATCATTAATCAGTAATCATTCAATCTGGCTGTTCATCCATCCATCTATCCACAACTTATTTTCCCCATTCTTGCACATGGGGTATGGGTGCACATCAACACTGATGATCATATATAGCCTGTGTTCACATCATCCATCACCAAATCACTATAAATATATATATATATATATATATATATATATATATATATATATATATATATATTGAAAAAGAGAAAATGGTGTTAGAAAAGGTAGAAGGAGGCTTTCATGAAGCAAAGTATACCTACCAGCACATTTAGGAGGTTGGAACATACCATATATTCCTACATACGTCATAGCTTTTACTTTGTCACAATGCATCGAAGCACAGGCTACATGATAGATTTTTCTCTTAATGTCCCAGGATGTAAAGAAAGACTTAAAACCTTTTGGGTAGCCTGGGATGTTGTTGCAAGATCTGATGGCAAGAGATGACTTGACTTTGGGTTTAGGCCTTTCATTTTGTATTTGTTTCCACCTTGCAATACGAAGGATGATCCAAAAGGAAATTATGAAGGGATGGATAGAGCTGGGGATTTGGCAGTGGTAACAACTGCTACTAGGAGTACTACAACCTGCTACTACAACATTTAGAGTTATATAAACAATACATGTTGTACAGGGAGGACTGCTACATATTCATGCAGTTGCTGACAATTTAGGCACATGATCCCTAGAAAACGTATTTGTTATTTTCAAATTTGATGCTTAAAATCTAAGCACATTAGCAAAGTTACATAAAAACAATAACTAAAAAACTTAAGCAGCAAACCTAAAATCCTGTGGATAATAAATAGTAAGGCATGAAACTGTTGCTAAGTAACATTTGGAAACTGAAAGCTGGTAGGAATATCTCTTAAGACTTATAACAGACTCTTCCAGAAGATGAATTAGCCCGACAGTTTCCACAGGTCCATGGCAAAAATGAGTAGGTATTATAAAAGGCAAGCTTAGATGCGTGTATCAAGATGTTTGGTTAAGAAACACAAGAAATGGTCTGAGCTGGGGTGGCATACTTTTTTTTTGGGGGGGGGGGTCTGCAGAAAATATAGTTATGTTACAAGACCTCAAGAGGTGGTTAAGAGTTTAAAACAAACAAAGGATATATTTATTTAGATAAATAGATATTTATATAAGGATATAAAGGAAAGTGAAGGATATATTGGAAAAAAACTGGGCCATTCTCAGGGGAAAACCAGCTTTGAGAAGGGTTATAGGAGAAAGACCCTCCTATGTATACAAAACTGGGGTAAACATAAAATAAAGTTCTGAATATGTGAAGAACACACAAGTTAACAAGTATGATGGTATTATAAAGTGTGGATCCTGTTCACAATGTTGCTACATAGTAGATTGTAAAATGTTTATTTTAGAAAATACCCTTAAAACAAAAGAAGAATTTGTTAAGGGTAACTGTCACACATCAGGTGTCATATACCCTGCACTGTGTAAGGGATTTCTAGCATATTATATTGGCAAAACTGAAAGGCAATTATGTAATAGGATATATGAACACGTGTACCAGATATCCACTAAGAATAATAACAATGCACTGTATAGGCATTCTTTAGTTTGTAGGAATTTTCAGGGGTTCCATTTTGGAATCTTAGAGAAAGTATTAGTTAACCCTAGAGGGGGGACTACAGAAATGTAATGGAAGAAAAAGAAGTCAAATGGCAGATCAAGCTGCAGGGGAGGGCATAGGTTTAAATTAAGTTATTTCTGTAAAACCCTGTTAATTAAGAGAGCTAGGGACAAAAGGCTATGTTAAAAATGTCCATGAAGTTAGGAAAGCTCATTTTTAGTGCAGTAAATATGGTTTCAGAAGTTTATACATTTTTTAAGTTGTATTTTTAAAAAAAAAGTGGTTATGCCTTTAAATGCATTTGTGTGGCTGTGATGTCATCAACACATTGGGCTATAAATGTTGGACTTAATAGAAGACATGCATTCTGATGAAGTCCCCATTCTGAGGGGATGAAAACACTCAAGGAATAGTTTTTAAACATTTTTATGTCTCAATAAAATATTTGATACCTTTGGAAGGTTGTGGAGAGTTTTGGCTGCAACACAGTGATTTTATCTTAATCAACCATTCCATACAGGAATCCTGGAAATCTTCCTACACCATACCACTACACAAAGGAGGTAACTCCACAGATCCTTCCAACTTTAGACCCATTTCGAATCTCTGTCCACTCTCCAAAATCCTTTAAAAGTGTATACATAATCAGCTTCTTAAGAACCTAATCGATGGTGATCTCCTAACCCCTACACAACCTGGCTTTAGACCTAATCATAGTACCACCATGGCCCTACTCTCCTTCACACATACTGTTGTAGAAGCCATGTACAGCAACTGCATAATATTCTGTCTCTTTCTCGACCTTTCCAAAACTTTCAATACTGTCTCCCACTATAAGCTTATTGCCAAACTAACTGAACTCAACCCCCCACCACCACCATACACTGGTTCTGTAGCTATCTCTCAAACAGACTCCAGTCTGTTAGATGGCAATTTGCCTACTCCCCCTTCCTACCTATCCAAACCAGTGTCCTTCAGGGCTCAGTCCTTGGCCCTCTCCTTTTTAACATCTTCACTAATGAGCAACACTCCTCCTGCTCATCTTCTTCCCTCATACAATATGCCAATGACTCTACTGCCATCTCTATCTCTGATAACATCTCTAACCTTCATTTTACCTCACAACATACTTTCTCAACTGTTGAAAAATGGCTAACTGAACACCATTTTATACTTAACCCCTAAAAGACTAAGCTCATACTTTTCCTCCCAAATCCCTCTCACACTGCAAATCCTTTTACCATTCTCTCTCTCAATAAAACCCTCATTACAACCACAACTCCTTCACGTAGAAAAAGCAAATAAATACCACAACCACCATCTTTATATTTATTAGGTAGTTCAAAAGGTTGTTGTTGCGCCAGCTCAGAATTACCAAAAATGGGTATCGCTGCAAAAATATCAGCCACTCGTGGGTAAAAAAATCAAAGAACTTAATGAACAGCAAAAGACACATACAACGAACTGGGATTGAGCGCGCTTTCATCTATTGTTACCAGACTTCATCAGAATCCCTGATATTTTTGCAACGATACCCATTTTTGGTAATTCTTCGAAGTAACAAAAACCTTTTTTGCTACACACCCTTTTATGGTAAAACCCTCATTACAGCTGATCCCCACACCAAACTACTTGGAATTATAATTGGCGATCATCTAAAATTCGGCATCCATATACAACAGTGTATCAAAGAAACAACCAAAATATTAGGCCTTCTCTACAGAAACAAAAAAATTCCTTGCTCCCAAAACCAGACTCTCTCTTGCTCAAGCCTTTTTCCTCCCTTCCCTTCTCTATGCCTCTCCTGTCCTTATCCATGTCCAGTCATCACTCCTATCCAAACTCAAATAGGCCTATAACCACATAGCCAGATTTGCCAGTAACCTACCATACAAATCTCATCATTGTCTTGCCCTAAACCAACTCCAATGGCTTGAATTCCCCCAGCTCCTGCTTCTCTCACAGCTGCAGCTCACTCACTCCCAACTAAATAAATCCTTGGCTTGTCCCTCACTCTCTTCATTAGTATCCTACTATACTCCAGCTCATCCACTTCGTAGCTCAGACCAGAACCTTCTTGATATCTATAAACTTCACAAAAGCATTGGCAAACTCCTTTACAGTCATTCTGTCTCCCTAGCCTGGAAGAGGCTAGCCCCTAACATACGCAGCATTACTAGTACCACCTGTTTCAAATCTGAAGTTAAAAACTACCATCTGAACTCAAGAACCTGTTCATGCCATAATCCTCCATGAACTCAAGTACCTGTTTCTTGCCATAGCTTCTCCAATTTCTATGTTTTAACCTGTCTGTCTTACCCAGAAGTTTAACTCTTACTCTCTGTATTCTTCCATGTAAAGAATATCCTCTAAAAATATATGCTTCACACAATATTTGACAATGATTTGAGACTAGAACATGACAATCAAATTAAGCTGTTAAATTCTATTTTGCATACGCATGGATTCACACTTGCACCTCTACTGTAATACTTATCAGTGGACTGAGACTTGAGCATGAAATTTGAACAAAGTTGTTAAACTTTTTTTGCATATACTTGATTCATTTATACTTCTACTGTATACTCTACAAGACTCTATTATCTTTATGTACTTCATTTCAATTTTTTTATCTTTTCTGTATGTACATTGTTAATTTCTTATATTTTACTGTGTTATAATCAATATATAAAAGTTTAGTGTTCCTGGAGCTTTTCTCCTCTGGTCTCCACTGAAAATGGGCTAATGGCTCAGTTGAACTAACCTGGTTAACAAATGGCAAATAAATAAATAGGACTTAAATAATGGTTTAAAGTGACAGTAATCACATTCCACTACATATACATCAATGCATAACATAGAAACTAGACATTAACAATATGTAAAAAGTCCAATATAACAAAAAATATTAATGATAAATATATGACCATCAGTCAGTAGCTACAACATGTAGAAAAATATAATACATACATATGCACATAAAAATAAGGGCATATGTATATAAGTATACACATATTCATGCATATAACTTCGATACATTTTCAAAAATCATATTTTACCAATATTCATTAAGGCCTGGTTTATAAATAACCCCCAAATTTATTATCCAAAGCCTTCCCTTGCAGTGTTGTGCTAGTTACTTACAAAAGTAAGAAGTTACTATTACTAGTTACTTTTTAGTGAAAATAATATATTACTATTACGTATAACTTTTCTAAAAAAAAAAGTAATATATGACTATTACTAGTTACTAAAAAATAATATATTAATATTACTAGTTACTAACTAAAGGGTGGCTGGGGTGGTGCAGTAGTTAGTGTTGCCACCTTACAACAAGAGGTTCTCTGGTTCAGTTCTCAGCTGGGGTGCCTTCTGTGGGGAGTCTGCATGTCCTCTCTGTGGTTGTCTGGGTTTCTTCTGGGTGCTCCAGTTTCCTCCCACATTCCAAAGACATGCTGTTAGTGGATTGGACACTCTAAATTGGCCCTAGGTGTGAGTGTGTGCACATGCCTTCTGTGGAAGGTTGGGCAGCAGGCTGGCAACTCAACACCATAAAACTCCACTGCCAATTGTTCTGGGGACCATTGTTTCCACTATTGTGACCCCTAACTGGCAAAAGCCAAAAGAAGAAGACAACTAATTACTAACTAAAGTAACATGTTACTTTTACATAAGTATAGTTTATCAATTGTAATATTGAGATTTACTCACACAAGTAAGCACATACATATAAGTGTATTAAAGTTGTATAAACAATGTTACAATGATCATGAATAGTATTTAACAGTTGAAAAACTTCAGCAGATTAGTCTTTATAGCTGAGTGGCACAGTGATGCAGTGGTTAGCATTGTCACCTCACAGCAAGAGGTTCTCCGGTTCAGTTCTTGGCTGGGGTGCCTTCAGTATGGAGTCTGTGTGTCCTCCCTGTGTTTGCGTGGGTTTCCTTCCACATTCCCAGAACTTGCTTCAGATGGACTGGACATTCTAAATTGTCCCTGAGTGTGCATGTGCCTCTTGAGGAAGGTTGAGGGCTAAGCTGGCAACTTGACACATTAAAACTCTACTGCCACTTGTTCTGCAGATTGATGATCCACCGTGGTGACCCCTAACAGGCACAACCAGAAGATGAATGCTAGCTGTTAGACAGTCACAAATAATAATTAAACCAAACCATACACAGCCAGGAGCACAAGACCTATAAAAACCTATTTTCAACTACTAAAAATCAAAACCTGAAAAGAATTTTAAAGAGAACATAACAAAAAAATTGTCAAGACAAAAGTTGATTGATCATAGATCCACCCAAAAAGTCCTTCTTGGTGCAGTCGTTTGGGGCATCAGGTGTTAAACCGATGAGTGGTGAGCTCAATTCCAATTGATGGTGGTATGGAGGACCAATGCTGTTTATTATACGGCAAGGTAAGGATATGATCTGTAGCAGGCTAGAATTGTCCCAGTGTTAAGGGGTGTTTTAGTGGGTGAGAGTCCCACAATACAAGTCAGGCCAGTAGTCTGGTCTTCCTTAGCTTTCACCTCCTTGCAGTGCTAAAAAAAAAAATGAAGTAAATTTTGCTCCAGACTAATTCTAATAATCTATTATGAATGCCACGTGCTATGAGTTGTGTCAAGATTATGTTGCAATTTTTTTGCCCAAATTCCCCCTTCAAAGTCTCTATTACCTCCTAACATCTGATTACTATTGATTACTACATATATATATATATATATATATATATATATATATATATATATATATATATATATATATATATATATATATATATATAGATATATATCTATAGGGCCCCCACAAGTTTTCCATCACCTTTACGGGGCGATATCGCCCATGTTGAAAAAGAATGGTTGTGTTATATCTTATCATAACTATACATGCCCTTCTGTTCTATGTTGCAGTATTCTTTACATATGGGTTGTCTTCCACCCTATGACCTGATGTCCAGCCAGTATACAAAAGCTTCTAGCCACTGCCAGCATGTGGGATGTTGCACGTACTGTCTGACAATGTCAGCCATAAAAGAGACATCCACACGTACCATCCTTGGCTCCAGGAGGAACGTTAGTCCTAAGGAAATAAATAAGTCATCCAAAGAGGGGACAAGATGCAGGGAGAAGGAGGGAGGGACATAATACTGCAACACAGAAAAGAAGGACATCTCTGGTTATGGTAAGATATAACACAACTATTCTATGTCCTTCTATTCAATTTTGCAGTATTTTTTTTACATATGGGAGAGTACCAAAGCTTAGTAGGAACCTTGGGAGGAGGAAGGAACAGAGGAAAAATGCTTTGAAAGATTTTCCAAAAAGCCATGGAGAATGGTTTGAGCAAACCCTGCCCTAGACCTAGAAATAGTGTCCAAATTCTAGTGCTTGGTAAAGATATGCACAGAAGACCAAGTAGCAGCCTCCAGAAAAGAGTTAGTATCCAGGCCTTTAAAGAAAGCACCTGATGAAGCAACAAATCTAGTGGAGTGGGATCTAACAAGAGCAGCCAGAGACTTAGCGTGAAAGAAATAACAAAACTCAATAGTCTTAGAAATCCAAGAGGAAACTGTTTGTGCAGAAACAGGTAAACCCAGAGAACTGGGATGAAAAGACACAAAAAGATGATCAGAATTCATGATCGCTACAGTCTTGTGTAAATAAAATCTAAGTTGCCTATGAACATCCAAAGAATGTAGAATCTTTTCATTGGAGGACTCAGTTGAATGGAAAAAGGTTGACAATTGGATAGACTGGTTAAGAGACCTCTCATTTACCACTTTAAGCATAAAGGAAGGGTTGGTGTGCAAAGAGACTGTGTCTTTGTGAAAAATCAGAAAAGCTGAGATGCCATCAAAGCCTAAATCTCATAAACTCTCATAGACGAGGTCAAAGCTGCCAGACGCACAGCCTTCCAAGTGCAAAACTCCATAGAGAATCAGAAGCTGCAGGCTCAAAAGGGGCCACAGTTAGCTTCTCTAGGACATAATTAAGATCCCAATGTGGCGGTACTGTTTCCTGAGAGGTACAGCCTTCCAAGTGCAAAACTCCATAGAGAATTAGAAGCTGCAGGCTCAAAAGGGGCCACAGTTAGCTTCTCTAGGACATAATTAAGATCCCAATGTGGTGGTACTGTTTCCTGAGAGGCCCAATATGTAGACCACCTTTAAGGAAAAGTTTTACCTCCAATCTGGAAGCCAAAGGATGTGATAGTGGCAGATAAGCAGAAAGATCAGAACAGTGGACTTTCACTGAAAAATATTACAAGCCACTGCTAAGCAGTTCACACAAGTAAAACAGTACTGTAGGGATGTCCACAGAAAGTGGATATAGACTTCTTGAAAAGCACCAGAGAGAGAGTATTTTCCATTTGGAAGTGTAAGATTTCCTAGTATTGGGTTTCCTGGCCTCCTGCAAAACCTGAAGCATGTCCTGTGAGGAAAGGTGCCTAAAAGGGATCAAAAGTTGATCATCCAGAGGGTCATTTGCAATGTTGAGAGATGTGGATGAAGCAAGGATCCCTTGTCCTGAGTGAGCAGGTACATCTGTTGAGGCAACCTGTACTGATGTCCCCTGGCTAGTTGCAGAAGAACAGGGAACTAATGTTGTCTTGGCCAAAAGGTCACCAACAAGATTTTTGGATTCTTCTGATGAATTTTTAGCAAGACTTTCTGAATGACAGGGAAGGGGGTGCATACAGAAACATACCCTTCCATGAGAAGGAAAGGGCATCCACATTTCAAGCCAGAGGATGTGGGACTCTGGCACAAAATAGAGGAAGATGTCTGTTTTGAGGGGAGGCAATTAAGTCCAGCTGTGGAGTACTCCACTGGTGAAGCCAGACCCAGGAACACATCCCTGTGAAGCATCCATTCATGGGAGTGTGACATGGATCTGCTTAATGTGTCCACCACAGTGTTCTGAGCTGAGGGTAAATAGACAGTATGAAGGGTAACCTTGTACTGAATGTCTAGTTCCCATGCCCTGAGACCTAACCTGCAATGAAGGTAAGATTTGCTGCCCCCCTGTTTGTTTATGTACCAGAGAACTGCCATGGTGTTTGTTAAAACTTTCAGAGGACCTGACAGAAAGAGAAGATGAAAAATCTGCAAGGCTAGGATCAGAGCCCTCATTTATCTGATATTGATGTGTTCCCTCTTTTGAGATGGAGACCAGATACCCTGAACTTTCTTCAATGCAAAGTTCACCCCCAGCCTGTGTCTGAAGCATCTGTAAAAAGCTATTGAGAAGGTTGGGGCAAGAGAAGAGGAAGGCCAGGATTCAAAGATAGCTGATGAATCCACCAGAGGATCTCTTTTTCAGGCAGGGAAGAAGAGCAATGAGAACCTATAGAGGGTGTGCATGTTGAGACCAGACTGTCTTCAGGTACCACCAACATTTCCTCATGTGAAGCTTTGCAAAGGGCAGCATGGGCATTGTAGAAGCCATGAATCTCAGGAATCTTAGGAACTCCCTGTCTGAGATGGAAGGAAGAGACAGCAGGCTTTCCATGAAGGCAGTCAGAGTTTGAACCTTGTCTGTTGGGAGGAAGACCATCATCTGATCTGTTTTGAACCTGCACCCCAGAAAATGTGATCCTTTGATGGGGTCAGAGTGGATTTTTTGAAGTTTATAGTGAACCCCAGGCTTTGAAGGAGATGAATGGCCTGTTGAAGGTTTTCAGACATCTGTTCTGAATTGAGAGCAAGAAAGAGGTGGTCATCCAGATAGGGAGAAACTTGAATCTCCTGGATCTTCAAGAAGGCAATGACAGGGGCCAAGCACTTTGTGAATACCTTGGAGACACTGGAGAGATGAAAAAGCAAGGCAGTGAACTGAAAGTGCAAAGAACCCACCGAAAAATGTAAAAATTTTCTGTAAAGGGAATGAATAGGAATGTGTAGATAAGCATCTCTGAGGTCCAAGAACACCATGAATAAATGGGGAGAAATCAGGCGAAAGAGCATCTGAAGAGACAGTATGCAGAAAGATGGCACCTCTAGAAAGGTGTTTCAGTATGAGAGGTCTAGAATTGGTCTCCAAGGACCATCCTTTCTTAGGAACAGAAACATTCTGGAATAAAAACCTCTGCCTGTCTGATCCAGAGGAACATTCTGGATGGTGCCTTGTAAAATAAGTTGTGATAGGAGCTGTAGGAACAACTTCAGCTGACTGGAGAGGGGCTGTGGAACGCTGATGAAAGGAGGGAGAGTCTTACAAGTAATGAAATATCCTTTATGAACGAGAGATAGGATCCAGTAGTCCTGAGTGATGTTTGCCCAGACTGGAAAAGAAAGGGTGAGGCAAAGAGACAGAAGAGTATGACTTGGAAAAGAATGGTGGTTGTCACAGAGAGCTAGTCCTGGCCTGAAAGGGCTGGTGTGCTGGAGGAGCTGAGGCAGAATATTTCAACGATGGATGTCTCCTAACTTATTTTTTTAGACCTAGAAGCAGGGGTAGATGCACAAGAGGAATGAACAGGTCTGCTAACAAAAGAAGTTTTGGCAGGGAAGTTCCTATGAAATTTAGGTACAGGTAAAACAAGCAATATTTCAAATCTTGGCGCTCCTTCTATTTTTCTTGCAGAGTCTTAAATAAGTCTGCAGCTGCAGAACCAAAAAGTGCAGATTTGTCCAAAGGGGTATCAAGTAATTTTATCTTAATATCCTCAGGAAGAGATTGTAGTCTGAGCCAAGTATGTCTCCTAAGCACAGAGGCAGAAGCAGCAGCTCTGGCAGATGCCTCAACAACATCATAGCTGCACTTAATGGAAAGTCTGGCAACCTGTGAAGAAGCAGCCAAAAGTGATAGAACCTGAGTTTTAACTTCAGATTCTGGTAACTGAGTAAGAGCTTGAGAGGCCTGAGAAAGCAAGACCAAGGAATACCTAGACATATGAGTCTGGTAATTACTAGCTCTGATAGCTAAAGTGGAAGAGGTATAGACCTTCCTACCCAATCTGTCAAGAATCTTACTTTCCTTATCAGATGGTAAAAGTCTGGCAGAAGGAGATACATGTGAAGACCTGCCAGAGACTATGGAGACTACCGCAGGGTCTGCCAAAGGACACTTATAAAGAAACTTGCATTCATCTGGCACTTTGTAAAATCTGTCTGGTCCTTGGGAGCAGGAGCCTGAGAATCTGGAGTCTTAGAAGAGGTGAAGGCATACAAGAAAGCTGGAAGGACTGGAGGCATTGCAGAAGGAGAAGGGACCTCCATTTGCAAAAGATCATAATATCTCTTCTGTTCCTCAGAAATCTGGGAACAATCCCACTTAAAGAATTATTTCATTTTATTAAATAGTTTCTCCAAAAGAAATCTCTTCAACTGGAGAATCCCCTCCATTTGACTCCTCATCAGGTGAGGCATATTCCAGAGGAGGGAAATTTGGGTGAAATATGCCGGGGGGTCATCATCATCAGATGAAAAATCCTCTGAATCAGAGGGAAAAATCTGGGATCTAGTAGACTGTAGAACAGAGAAGGAAGTGAAGGCAGGTAGAGGGGGAGAGGAAGACGGTTTCATGGCCATCAAAGCCTTAATAAGATCCTTGGAAAATACATCCCAGTCATACTGTGGAGCAGAAGGAATACTGTAATGTTTAGTTTTTTTGTTGCTTTTTGAAATGTTTTTCTGATTGGTTCATAGGTTCATAGGTTAGTACTAGGCTATCAGCCCTAGGACCTATACAAGCCTAGCCATAACAATTCCCTGGATATTTCTTCCCACAATATTTACTTCCCTGGAGGAGACAAAGCAGAAGACACCAATGTAAGCCTAATGTCCGAGGTAGATAAAGATGGATCCCTAGCTGAAATGATAGGAATGTCTTGGGTGTCCTCAAGCCCAACAAGCCACAGTTCCCACATGTCATACAAAGCAAATACCCGCAAAGCCTCAGATGTGCTGAGAACTGATCCCTTGGCGGCTTCCAAAGAGGTACCAACTGCAGAAGCAGACCTGACCTCTGACCATACCACTGGTTCTTCACTGACCTCAAGGGAAACATTGAAGGTAAGAGGTGCAGCTGAAGACATTTCAGGCCTTTGTTTGCTCACCTTCCTCTTCAAACTTGGCTTGGCCAAAGGACCCCTGGAACCCTCCATAACATCTTTAGCCAAATATGATTTTCTAAGAAAAGATTTAGAGCTGAATGTCAGCTACACAATGTCTCAGGCACAAAAGCCTGACAAATAGAGCAGGAGCAGTAGTCGTGACTAGGCCCTAAACAGAAAAGGCAAAGGTTATGGCTATTTTTATGTGGAATCTGCCTTCCACACCTACACTTGCCCTTCTTGGATGACATGAACAATAAATGGCAGTAGCATAAAAGCAAATCCCCAATGGGGTACTTATCTGAAGCTGAAGTTAGCAGCAACACATGAAATCTGACTGCAGACCATACATAGGCGTCAACCTTCTGAATGGCAGCAGAAAAGTTCTGAGGATGGTACATGTGAACATCCCTTTTATGGCTGACATTGCCAGACCATACATGTGGCATCTCATGTATTAGCAGTGGCTAGAAGCTTTTGTATACTGGTCGGACATTGGGTCATAGGAAGGAAGACAACCCATATGTAAAGAATACTACAACATTTAATAGAAGGGCATCCACTAGTTTAAGCAAAAGTACCTCAAAAGTAATGCACATTTAAGTTACTAGTTACTAAAATAAGTAATATATATATATTACTATTACTAGTTACTATTATGAAAAAGTAACTAGTTATATTACTAGTTACTAGAAACTGTAATATATTACAGTAATATATTACATATTGTAATATATTACTCCCATCACTGTTTCTTTGTAATCCAATAATTTATGTTTAGTCAGTTTGGATAAATTATTCCCTGTCACAACATCCAAACCAACAAAAAGTGGGCAGCTGCATATTCAATAATGTTTATATAATGCACTTCTACTTTGCTTGCAGTTGATATCATGAAGACGTGCAGCTATCCTATGCTTAAAGGGATGACATAGTTGCCCCGCATAAAAAGCACTACACTGGTAAACTCCCATGCAAACAATCCAATCAGTATCACATGTAATAACATGTCTAATGTCATATACTTCAGAAGTGTTGACAGAAGTAAATGATTTAGTTTTAGAAACTACTTTACAATACACAGGCGTGCAACAAAAAGTGGAATCACATTTTTTCCTAAAATCCATTTTGTTCCTGACATCAACTCTGCCCTTTCTAAAGGATGAAAGGTTCCTGCCAATACTTTCCCTCCTTCTATAGCCAAAATGACAATAATCATCCACCATAGCACCAAAAAATTGATCATTTTTAAGAATATGCCAATGTTCATTAATAACTTGGCATATCCTATAAATATTGGTCCCATAGGTAGTAATCAATCTTGGAAAATCCTGAAAATTTAACCTTTCATCCTGTTTTGACCTATATTCAAGTAATTCATCCCTCAGCATCTGTATTACACTCAGGTAAGCACATGTAATAGTATTAGATTCATAACATCTAGCCAAAAACCTATGTTTCATTTTTTCGGCTTCTTCAATAAATGCCTCAGTAGAACTTCAAATTCATCTAAGCTGCAGGAACTGTTCCTTAGGTATGTTAATGATAGTATGTTTAGAGTGACAACTATCAGCTCTCAACAAATAATTTTTGGTAAATGATTTTCTATGTAGTGTTGTTACAATATTACCATCAATTGACTTAGTGACATTAACATCAAGAAAATCTGTGTCAAATAAATCTAATTTACCAATAAATTTAATACCAAAAAAAATTCAGATTCAAATAACTCACAAAATCATTCCACATTCCTTTAGGGCCATCCCATACACACCAACAACCATCTAAAATGTCTTCACATAATTAAATAGGCTTTATACCCCACAAATAATTCATCATATAAGGGGGTAAACATAGCCTTCTTTGATGTTCCCTTGATTTGCAAATACCAGTTATCTTGATAACAAAAGACATTATGTTCCAGTAATAGGCCCAAAAGATTAAGTAAATAATCTATATGTATATCAGAATATAAACCCAACTGATGGAGCCAATATTTCACCGCTAAGATACATCCTTCATGAGGGATACTAGTATACAGAGATTGTACATCGAGTCCCTAGATAGGCACTATTGGGCACCTGTAAATCATTTAACAAGCCACAGAATTCTGTAGTATCTCTTAATCTAGCCCTAATCATGGGTAGCAAAAGTTTAAACTGTCTCTCAAGATAGTAAGACAGTGGCTCTGTCAAAGACCCAGTACCAAATACTATCAGCTTTCCTGGGGATGTCAAGGGGATTTATGTATCTTAGGTAAAATATAAAAAATTGGCAGTACCAGATCATCCACTATGAGCTGGTTAAAATGGTGGTCTAAAATAATACCCTTATTCTTGCTGCCACCCAAAAACCACCAATAAAACTTTTAAACTGATTGATGGGGTTTACAGGTAGTTTACAATAAGAAACTTGATTGTTAAGTTGTCTAACCACTTCCACATCATAGTCTTCAGACCCCTATATAACTATGGCTCCACCTTTGTCAGCTTTAACACAGACAATGTTGTCTTTATCTTTTAACCATTGTATCGCCTCCCTATGAACCTTAGTACAATTATTGTTAAAATTCTTAAAAATACTAGCTCTGTTACTATGTAAATCATATAAAACCCATTGCTCAAAAACTTTGACAATAGGTCTTGAGGAGGCTGAACATTTTCTTAACAAAAGAAATATTTACTGTCAATGCAGACCCCTTCTGACTGTAATAATATTTCAGATTTAGACCATGACAAAAAATGTTTATGTCCAAAGCTGTAGTATATTCAGAAGTATTAAATAATACAAGCTGATCCTCACATTTGTTTTGTAAAGATTGTAAAGATTCTCTTCATTTAACAAATTACATACATTTGACCAAACTTCCTCACTCATGACGTCCTCCACTCCATACACCACACCCATTCCACACACAAACACCAATGTTGAATGGGTCAACAACACACAACACCTAGGAGACCTAGGAGCGGAAGAAATAATAGACACTGTCTCTGAATTCTTAGATATATTATCTTATCTCCAATCTTTTTTTATTTGAGCAGCAATACATCTGGCAAAAACACATCACAATGGGGGTCACCCCCACGGCTCTAGTGTCGCAAATGTATTTTGTAGTATATTGGAGGAAACAATTTATATAATATATAAGCGAGTTTAAAAATCAAGTTTCCTATTATACCAGGTATCTTGACGACAAATTTACATTTCAATTTTCAACAACTTCAGAGATTTGACTATTTGATGTCAGGCTCAAGATAAGTATTTTTAAATTTTTTTTTCATCCATTTTTTCAGAAAAGCCAACCTACTTAATTTTTTTTCTTCACTTCTAGCCAGCACCCTAGAAAAAAAAAATCTATAGTGAAAGGCCAGTTAATTAGGGCTTCAAAATGTCTGGATTATACAAACACACTTACAGTAAGTACTAGTCCACTTGATACCAGCTCAAGAATATATGAAAGTGGTGGTAATAGCAATTTAGGTAACACAGGACTTAAAATTTACAACCAGCTTTATAACCACCTTCAATAACTGAAAAACTAGATAGCCTACCTTTAATAGTTTATAAGAGATAAAAACTTATTAATTTGTAATTGGTGCAAATTTATAAGAATAGGTTTAAATTAAAAATTAAGAAAAAAAATAATACATTTAAAATAAAATACATGCAAAATCAAGATCAATAGTCTATTTGGCCACATGTGATTGTTGTATGTATGTAAAATTGATCAAAACAAAAAAAAAGATTTAAAGAGAATTTACATATATATGCAAAATTAAAAAAAGAAAGAAGACAACAACTAAAAGGCAAAAATAAAATAAGGCAGGTCACAGCTTCCACTTTGCAGCTTTGCAGCTATAGACCATATATAATATCCGAGGGGTCCTAATGTTTCTAAGATCTAGAAAAATAGGAAAATTAGAGGCAAAAAAAAAGGGGAGGCATTTAATAGTCCTGGCCTCAATGAACATTGCAACATCTCTTGCATTCTTAAACTTAAAAGTTACATGAGATAATAAACCTTAGTTACCAGGACTTTACTATTTGGCACTTTAAAAATCATTTTAACAATTTAAAATAGGAGGACGGAAATAAACAGTTCTGTCTGGTATTCACGAATATAGTGGAGGCTTGGAAATGGCCATCATAGTTCAGTGACTTAGACAGCTGTCCTGTGTTTTATACCTGGGGCATAATGCACTGGACCAGGTTAGTTACTAATAAAACATTCATAAAATCTTACAACATATAAAATTTTTAGGATTAATATTTTAGTCCTTTTTAGATAATATCCTTTACAATGAATTTTTCTGACAATTTTGTTTCATTTCCTGTTGGCTTCCTTGGCTGGCTTGACTTGCTTGGTATTGCTTTTTTTGACAGTTTGTTCTACTTACTCAGTTTGTATTCAAAAGTATAGCAAGACAGATAAAATTCAGACCTTTATTTAATAATTCCATTTCATGATCTGTAACAAAAGTAGAGGTCAAGTTAACTATCAAATTATTTCATCACAATTATTTTCAGTCAATGTAGGGGTAATAACAGCATATGAAACTTGAATTACTGGACAAATTTCTCTTTCTATGTTTCTAGCCTCCATGACTAAAGGGTCCCCTTGTTTTTACTGGAAGGAGAACTAGCATCAAAAACATCATCCTCATCAGACTCAGTATCTATGTTAGACAGGTTAGATTAAAAATTGTAAGCACTGGAGTCTGGATTAGAAACACCACCCGTTCTCTTTAAAATAGATTTACCACATTTTCTCTTTTGTCTATTATGCTTCATACTTTGACCTGAAAACCTTACATAATGTTTAGTACTTTTCCAGGTACGAGTATTATTCTTATGATAGTCATTCAAGTCATACATATATATATATATATATATATATATATATATATATATATATATATATATATTATATATATATATATATATATATATATATATATATGTGTGTGTGTGTGTGTGTATAGTAACCAAAAACAGAAGCAATTACCAAGTCTGCAGTCACTGACATAAAATCCTTTAATGAAACAAAACATAAATGAGCGCTTTCGGACTAAAACTAAGTCTTTCATCAGCTTTCAGGCTTAAACTAATTCCTTCATCAGATTTAGAAGTCACACATATCATAATCCTTTTATACAAAAACTAACCAATGGCAAAGTTACTTAGAGACACACTTTTGTTGACAATGCAAATGGAATTAACAGTGCTGACTCATACTTAAAATTTACATTTAAGTTTAAATTTTAAAATGTTATTATTAAAACATAAATGTAAATCATAAAAATACTTAAAAACAGAATTTAAACCAAAGGACATGGAAAACCTTAAAGCCTTGATGTTCACTTCATCTAATCAAATGGGTCAACCAGGAATATTAGCCAATTAAAACACAAAAATAAAGACATCAATCCATTGGTTTAGTAATACACCTTTGAAAGACAATCATACAATCTGATTCAAGCTAATGACAAATCATTAAGAAGGAACAGATCAGTCAAAAGAATAAAGTAGAAAAACTCAAATCATGTATATCTGAACATTGATCAACCCATGGCATTCATCCTAGGTGTATTAAA
>NC_056730.1:675278554-675463554 GCF_019279795.1 Protopterus annectens
CCGTCTTTGTCACCCCTTGGAAAGTAACATCTTCCTCCGGATCAGAAAAATAAGGAAGGCTGAAAAGTGGTGGGACCAAGCTGCAAAGGCACTCACCCACCAGCATGCTTTACATGCTGTTCCCCCATTTTCCAACTAACTCTACCTTAATGATTTCAAATACGTGAAGGATTTCTCCTTTTTTTCTATATTATCCTTAACATAAATGGCTAACTGGAAATTAAACAGGTCCCAGCCCATGTCATTTAAATGAATTCCATTCAGACAGTAGAAATCTGTATCCAGTTTACTCAAATCAGGCTGTTCTGTTACAAAGAAAAAAATTGCTTGGCTGCTCTGACTATTCCATGATTTAAAAAATGTTTGAGTTGATTCTTTCACTGATGGTTTGCACGAACGATACCAAAAAAGTCTTGGCAAGATAAATGACCAACCTATGCATATGGATAGGAGCCTTGACATAAAATGTCGAAATCAGCTAAAATCTTACCAAGCAATATCTGTTTTAGAATGTAACATAGATTGCTGCCACCCAAGTAATTTATTATAATATTAGGTTTCTTATTAATGGTGAGGAAATTCTTGACAGATGGCAACAACTAAAGCCATGATAAATCTGGATACCCAAGCCATTGAAATGAGCAGGATCGAGGTCTATATTCATCCTGTTAGGTCTTACAGTTGCTCTGAAGGCTGCTCTGGAGATGAAGGAGTAGCCTATGATCAACAATCAGTGTGGACCTAAAAAGGTGACTGTACAACACAATAATTTTATGTAACTTAGAAAGGCATCTAAATTCCATCCACCTGTGCATTTTATCAGTACCACTGATTTTTTCAACCCTGGCTAAGTCAGACTCCCTCCCTATTCTAAAGGAATGGGAACTGTAGACCTCATGAGTGTTGCCTTGACACACCAAAACTTTTCTCAACATGTCATTGGCCTCTGAGGATGCTAACAGCTGACCATTTTGTTGTCAGAATATCAAGTCTTGTGGCAAAGTCTCACCTAAAACTCTTTATGTTGACAATGCCCAATGAACCATGAAGCCAAGGCTTCTGATCTTCATAAAGAAATTTGATAACCACCCCGATTTGATCTGTTTCAGATTTTCTTAACCAAATTAACACAAAAAAATGTTATACTGTAACATCAATCCAGCATAGTGACTGTAATAACAGTGATTCTGTAAGCCCCCGTATAAAGCCAGGTAAATAGTATTGCCTATAATGCCAGTAAATAAAAATCCTTAACTGACTTCATCAGTCCTTTTACTACTACTGGCAGTAGCTGAACCTCTATAGACATTCTTGAATCTCTGCAATCAGCATTCATATGACTCCATTATTTAATGAATCTGCTGACCACTTAGAGATGTGTGTCAAACTGGGCAGGCCTAAGCATCTAGCTAACCAACCAAGTGCAGTAATTTGTACATGAAAGGAGCCGGAGGAGTCACGCAGTGAACACCTGTGCAGATTGTACCGAATCATGGTAAGAAGTGACCATTGCCTGTCTTTGGATGGTAACTTGAAATAAAAAAAAAATAATTTCAGTAATGCTGAAGCGTAAGACCTCTTGGCGTTTTTCTATCATGAGTTGTCCAATAAAGACAACATCATTCTTCTCCAAGGAGCCATATTTGTGGCGGAACTGGGGTGGGAAAATGTTGCACCTCATGAGCCAGTGAATGAAACCTGGAATCTGGAGATGCAATAAGCTGTCAGCTATGGCATTCTGAAGGTCAGGTACAAATTTTTTAGAGAATGACAGATTAATTTCCAAACTAAGTAATACTAGCAACCTCAAAACTGATTATATCCTATTTGATCAGGAGGACCTGCTTAGTAGGATTTGAACAGCAGGTTGATTACTGGAATGAAAAATTATTTTCCTGTCTTTCAAGTATTCTTTCCAGATGAACAATGTGGCACAAATAAGAAGGATTTCTAGGAATGTGATATCTTTCCTAAACAGTTTGGTCCAGGAAGGAGGTTGGCCTGCTGAAAACCATTTTTCCCCAAAATATTCACTCATTCCTATTCTTGCTGCTGCATCTGTGAAATGTTGAGGGCAGTCAGATGAAACCCAGTTTGATTGCCATAATTTAACTCCATTGAATTGACTCCAAAATATCCTCCATAAATGAAAATCATCTTTCACTCTTCCCAGTAAACAAACCTAATGGTGCTTTGCCTTTCCTCCTCTTAGCAGATAAGCCATGGTCCTTGTGAAGGTTCTTCCAGGGGGATTGCTCTACATGCAAAATTGAGTAGCCCCATGAGTGACATTACCTGACCCACCCTGACATTGAAATCTGCCAGAAATTCATTCATAGCTGATTTCAATTGCTGTAGCTTTACATTAGGCAGTCTAACTGACTGAATAAGGCCATCAATTTCTAGACCTAAAAACATGATACAGTGGGCTGAACTTACTTATATTTTGCCAATGGAACCCTGAGGTGATTTCATTAGTTGAAGAAATTGTTCATGCCTATGCAGGTATCTTGTCCACCCTCCACAATGATGAGAAATAAATCAAGATAATGAATTGTAGCTTGATCCTTAGGCATTACCTGCCAGCATCAGCTGTGCAAAAGGTCTCTAAAACAACATAGGCCACGGAACATCCCATTGGCATGGCCCTGTCAAAATACAGATGGTCCTGGAAGGACACGCCCAGCCTTGGCTAATCTTTCTAATGAATAGGCAATAGGGAAAAAAGATGATTTAATATCAAGCTTATCTAACCAAGGCTCAATAAAACTATACATAATAAGGGTCACCTCATCTATGGTGGTATATTTTACCCGTGTGTCATCCTTTGAAATAAAGCCATTAACTGACAAACTCAGCTGGGAAGGAAAGATGATGAATTAGGCAAAATTCACCTTCTTTTTTCTTTGGAACTAGACCAATGGATCAAGTCATAAATTGGGCCCAAGGTGAAGTAATAAACAGGTCATTCATTCTTCCCACTTGTAGTTCTACATTAAGAATATTTAACATTATGCTATCCTTCTCTAGAGTAGATTTCAAGTTTTTAACAATTGTATTATTAAAGAAGGTTTGGGATTTCAATGAAAAATCCTGTAAGAATCCCTGTATTAACCTTGATGCATGTGGCCTTGCAATTAGGATGAACGTCTAGTTCTCATAGGTTCATAGGCTGGTACTAGGCTATAGGCCCTAGGGCCTATACAAGCCTAGCCATAACAATTCCCTGGCTATTTCTTCCCACACTATTTACTTCCCTGGACCCCTGTCTAGCAGGGTGACTGACGTGATCCCTGGGGTGAATTTCCTTTCTCCCATGCAATCATCAAGGTTCCTTTTGAAGAGGGCCAAAGAGGTGCTCTGCTTGACATATATGGACTGTCTATTCCAGAGGCTGGGGAGTCTCTGGGTCAGGAACCTATCCCTCCAGCATGTTTTGTTTATTGTGATGATAAGGTTTAGATCCCTGGAGTGTGTGGCTCTGAGGGATTGGGATTTCTTTAAGTGTAGCATGACCTACAGCTCTGGGTTTTACATGGCCTTGTATATTAAGCAGAGATCACCTCGGAGTAGACAATATGTGACAGAGTATAGCTGGAGTTTTTTAAGGTGGTCAGCATAAAGCATCTGCTTTAGGCCTGTGATTCTTTTAGTGCGGTATTTTGCAGCCTTTCCAGTTGTTGCAGATGTCTTGAGAGGTACATACCAAATGGAGCGTTGTATTCTATAATGGGTCTAATGAGGGAGGAGTACAGTGGGACAATGACCTCCTTTTTTCTGGAAGAAAAGCCCTTAGTGATGAGGTGTGCCACATAGACAGATTTCCTGACTGTTGTGGTGATGTGGTTATTGAAGGTCAGACCACTGTCCACCTGTGTCCCTAAGTCTCTTATCACACTTTTGGTATTTAGTGTACTGCCACCTATGTGATAATTCACAGGTACATGTTTTTTCCCAAAGGGGATAACTATACATTTCTTGGCATTGAGCTTGAGCCCATGGTTCTGGCACCAAGCATCTGTTTCTGTAAGGTCCTTTTGCAGAGTAGCCACATAATTTGGGGATTCAATAATGGCTCCCAGTTTGCAGTCATCTGCAAACTTTGTTAGCCAGAATTCCTCAGTGTTGTCCTGTACTTCAGAGAAGTAGATGCCAAACAAGAGAGGTCCCAGGACTGAACCTTGAGGTACTCCACTTGTCACTTGTCTGGAGCTGGATTTGGAGTCAGCTACTTTTACAGTGTGGGTTCTGTCAGTAAGCCAGTTGGCAACCCATCGAGTGAGGTAGGAGTTAATGTCCAGCTTAGTAAGTTTATCTATGATTCCAGAGTGGGGGATGGTGTCAAAGGCCTTTGCAAGGTCCAGATAGGCTGTGTGGACTGCCTTACCCTCATCCACGGCTCTGGTGACTGATTCGAAGAAGTCAATAAGGTTCAGGAGACAAGATCGTCCCTTCATGAACCCAAACTGGGTGGGGTCCAGTGTTTTAAGGTTGCCAATGTCTTTGTTTATAAGTTCCATGGTAATACTTTCCATGGCCTTGCAGATCAGGCTCGTCAGACTGATGGGGTGGTAGTTGCCGGGATCCAAGGTGGATCCCCCCCTTGTGCAGTGGGATAACTGTAGCTGTGCACCACTCAGTGGGCACGAAGCCTGAGGTAAGGGTATGATTAAACATGACACTTAGGTGAGGTGCCAGTTCATTTTGTAGTTCATGTAGTACACAGCCCAGGATGTCATCTGGTCTCATGGATGCTGTATTCATAGCTTTGGAGAGTGTGTTTTTTACCTGTGTGGCTGTTATTATTGGAATTTGGCAATCTTCCAGTATTGAGATGGGCAATTTAGCAGGTGAGAGGGGGTGAAGCTGGCACTGAATCTATCTGCCGGGATATTGGCAATATCCTTGGGATCAGTATATTTAATGCCATTCTGTTGTAGCTCAGAGCAGATCTGAGCATTACCATTTAGATTCTTGACATAGTTATAGAATGCCTTGTGGTTGTCTTTGGAATCTTTGGCATTTTTATTTTTGTAAATAGCTTTGGAGGATTTTATGAGGGATCTCAGCTTCTTACTGAGGCTGGTAAGGGAGTTTTTTTGCATCCTAGAATTTTCCTCTTTTTCGCAACAGTTTTTTTCCTTTTGTTGTAAAGTTTGTTTATGGCAGAGGACCACCAGATTGGCTTACTTTTTTTGGAGGAGAGCACCTTGACTCTATTTGGGATGACACGATTCATGCATGATTGGATGTGCTCGTACAGTGCCTTAGTGTAAGACTCAGCAGTCAAACTTTCAGTTCCCGTCTGCATGGGTGTCATGAAGTTTGTAACTTCTGACTTGAGTAGCATGAAGTTGGCCTTGGAGAAGTTTTTTATGGAGGTTTCCTTACTGGGGGGTGGGATGTGGATGTTAAGGATGATTAGCTTATGGTCTGACCTGACCAATGAGGGGGTGACCATAGGTGTGGAGCATCGATTTCCCATGTTGGCAATGACCAGGTCTAGGATATTGGAGCCCCTGTTGGGACTATGGAGAGATATGTATTCCAAAGGTCACATATTTAATTTTGGTGGAAATGACTGTTAATTTAGTTTGGGACAACCAAGTGCAACTGTTGCTGAATATTTACAGAGAAGTTTTTTTTTTTTTAACTGGGAAAAGCTAAAGTGGGTCTAATATTCTATGCCACCTGAGGGTGACACAAGTCTCCATTATTCTGCCTCATTCAGAATGACTTGCAATAATTTAAGCATGATGAGTGTGCAGTCACAGAAAGGCTTTCTAATGCAATATAATGTTTGTTTTAAAGGCAAAGATTTTACAATGGAAGGAGGGCAAAACAGTCAGTTCCTTCAAATAACATCTCACAGAGTAAGCATATGTAGTAGGAACAGCAAGGGACTAATCAAGGAACTCTATGTGACTGTACATCACAAAGGTTGTTCTCCCTGCCAAGCAGTTTATCTCTTCCCACAAGTATCTAGGGTCTAGGGCTTCCAAAGATTGAGTAGCACTTTAGTTAAATCAGCTAGATTGAGTATGTCAAATTACTTACAGATTGACCATATTTGACTTTGTTTTTTTTCCTTTTGCTTTACTCTTTTCAGCTACCCCAATAACCCCATTGATCACCAAGTTGATCAGCCTGTTACTTAATCTGGACTCCATTCTAAGGCTAGCACTGGCATGAAACCTAAGTGCATCATGGAGGTCATGCCATTGACTGCTTCTCTCAGGGAATTTCTTTATTTATGACCAACCACTTGGCATCCCTCCTCCCCTGCATTTGCCTGTTACATCTAAGAGCTACTCTTCTGTGGGCCATACCTCCTCACAGAGAATGTCTACATGACCTGCCCCCTCCCTTTATGAGTGCACCCATCTTCCCCTACCAGTGCCATAGATACCTGTCCTGCTAATCAAACCCAGATCACCTGGGCCAAAGGTAGGGCTTTATGCCTCTATGCCAGTGTGCTGACCTAACCATATTTGGCTTTGATCTTAAACATTTTTTTCTAAATTTAGGTGAGATCCCTGAGACAGTTTGCTATATCCCACTAAATGATTATGTGAAAATATCCCTACCAGTGCTGTTGTTGTTGTCTTTCAGCTTTTCCCGGTTAGGGTTTGCCACACAGAACTCCGGTCCATTAATGATTGGCAGTAGATTTTGACGAACACGGAGGTGCCAGCTCGACGTTCAACCTTCAACGAAGGCACACCCATTTATGCACGTCTTTCGAATGCCCAGCCAACCATTGGGAGGACATGTAGACTCCACACAGAAGGCCCTCTACATAAATTAATTCAAAAAGATGCTTAGGTTTGACATTACTTTTGCACTGTAATCTGATTTGGTTTTAGATTACAGGAGGCCAGAACAGAGATCAAGGAAGGATACCTCAGCTGTTACCCACAGATATTGCAGTAGAGTCATACACTAAAGACAACAAAATAACATTTAGTGCAGTTTATTTACATAGACAAAATCTGAAAGTTCATTATTTGCAGTGGTAAAATGTAAAATTATGATTTTTGACAGCAGACTTTTCATACAACATAGATGTCCAGTAACTCACAGCTTGATGTTGCAATTTGGCAAGTAATTCACAGTCCATTAAATCCAATACTCTGATCTGTTTTTTTTTCACAGGTGCTGGAAGAAATAATGCAATCACTTCAGTATATCCCAAGTTTTGAATTCCTCTCTGTTTTGTGGTTTCCCCCAAGATGCTTTTTCCAGGGTTCCAGTCATTTTGTTTATTGTGAAGGTATTTACAGTCCCTCACAAGGCATCATTCCTACTTCACATGTGGTAAACATTCTGATTTCTTGTGCTATCAGCTCTTCATTTAACATGGGTTTTCACTCAGGTGTCCTTCATTATGAGCTCACATTAGCTTAACTATATAGGTACCATATTTACTATAGTACATGAACCCTCTACCAGGATCATTACCATATTATATGTATGTATATATATATATATATGTTTTTAGTAGGAGTACATGGATGTTTCTCTGTCCCTCAGAAAATATGATGAGCTGTTACAGAAGGAATTTCCAGAACATTCACCCATTCCTCCAGTTCTGTCAGCTTTGGAGGATGTGTGTGTCACTGCCTGCAACTGTCCTAAGAGTCAGCTCCCCCTAAAAATGCTGAATCGGTTAAGATTTTATTCACTCTTCCCAAACCTGACCTATCAGCTGTAGCTGTACTTAAAACCTACTGCTGCTAAACATTTAGTTAATTCCAGTCCTACTCTTTCTGGCAAGGATGGGAAGATTGTTAATGAGTATGAGAAAAGTATATGCTTCGGCAACTCTGATTGTCAGAATTTTGAATTGTTGGGCTCATATGTTAAAGTTTATTCTGACTAATTGAGATAGTAAGAGGAATATTTTGTCTGCACTTTCTTCTTGTGAGGAAAATCTGCTTTAAATAATTTATTATTTTTTTTACTTGTACAAGTCACTACTCATTGTATACAGCGTGTGTATGACTCAGTTAATACTTCTTCCAATGCCATGGCCACTGGTACTATTTTGAGGAGGCTTGCCTGGCTGTCTTCTCAAGATCTCCTACATGATGTTGAAAATGAGATTTTAAATTCCACTTTGGATAGAGATTTAGTTTTTGGTTCCTCTGCTACAGAAGTGATTAAAAAGTGTGATGAAAGGGGTAAGCTGATACAGGGTATCTCTAAGATGTACTTAGCCAGGAACAATTACCACAAGTTTCCTCACAGACTGAATCTATGTACAGAACAACAGTGATGTTTGATGCAGTTCGGTCTCAATTAATTTCAGCTGACTACCAGGGTGATAGGTCTTAATTCTCTTTGTGCACCCGTGTACTGAGGATGTTCAGAAGGTACTAATGGAAGCAAGAAAGCTTCTAGAAACTCATATATTAGCAAATGGAAAAGGTTTTCTAGTTGGTACCAGTAGCATGACCAGTACCTCTTCAGGGCTAGTTGTTCTCTGGTTTTACATTTGTGTGAGTTATTATCCTATGGCCTTTCAAGGCTCATTTATTGGCCATTTCAGCATGTCTGCTCATGGATTCTCCTCTTTCAGTGCATTCTCATGTCAAAATGTTTCTGAAAGGGGTATTGCATAAGAAGCTTCCAAGAAAATTGGTGGTTCTTTATTGGGATCTTAATTTTGTGTTATAAAAAGTAACACTTGCTCCATTTGAACCAGCTACACTGGCCGATTTCAAGTTCTCCACATAAAAACAGTTTTACTGATTGCTCTGACTTCTTTAAGAGGGGTATCTGAGTTGCAAGCTCTTATGGTGAGTCAACTCCATCTCATTTTCCACAGAGAAAGGTTTTCTTTGAGAACTATCCTCTTTTTATGCCTAAAGTGGTATTTGAGTTTGCTGTAAGCCAAACTAACCATCTCATGATTTTCTTTCCTAAGTATAAAATGAGGGAGAAAAGATACTTCATACCTTGGATGTCCACAGGCAACTCAAATATTATCTTGACAGAACTAAATCTTTCAGATCTTTGCAACAATTGTTCATTTCTTGCGGAGGTAAGAAGAAGAGACAATGTATGTCAAAACAGACTATTTCCAAGTAGTTGTCTAAGGCTATTAGCTTTTGTTATACTCACCACAACAAAACTATTCCAGGTAGTGTCAAGTCCCACTCTATCAGGGCCGTGGCTTCTTCTCTATTTTTTTGGAAAGGGCTGGATTATAGAAGTGCTTTAGAAGCATATTTTTGCAAAGCACTATAAGCTTGATTCCTCATCTGGGCCAAATCTGGCTTTGCTAGGGACATTTTCCAAGGGTTCCTGGACTCTTCTCCTTCACTTCTCATGTTCAAATGATTATTGCTGCAGTAGCTACTCCCTCCCTCTATCCTCCTTGTTTTTGGTGTGTTGCTTATGCCAGGGTGTGAATACTTTTTTTTGTTCATAGCATTGTCCATTCTGACTTCAGCCTCCCTCTCTCTGCTGGCAAGAAAGCTCTGACGGGCTTGGCACCCAAGCCTATCTTTTTAGTCAGCTCAGCTCAAGCTGACTGATGGTTTGGGTATGTGGAAGGTGCCCTGAAGCTTTGGAAGCTGGCTAGCTGTTAAGTCCTATTCAGGATATAACTAATATAGCTAAACTAGTGCATCTGTGATCACTTGAATGTCTACTGTTATAGTAAGTTTACTGATACAACTGGACTTTCCCTTACTAACTACACAAGCTGAAACTTTCTTCTAATGTTTTAACACATTTATGTGATATATCTGCTCTGTGTCTTTCTTTCCAGTCTGTCTTATTTTGTAACTTGCTTCATTTGTTTTCTCTGTTACTTCTAAAGGTCTTAGATGTTTTGGACACACATGGGGATAGTGAACATAAAACAAAAATTCAATCCTCACCACATGCAGACAAGTCATACACTCCTTTGCCTCTTATCTCTTACCCTGTTAAACAAAAGGCTGTAGAGCTCCTAATGAGAGAAATAAGCAAGTTCATTAGAAGATGGAACCAGGAAGGGCAATCTAGATGGTCAAGAGAGTGGTCAGGCCAAATCAAAACAAAACACAGTACTAATACCTATAACCCTTCCCCACACAATGGCTACATAATATAAATATATTCTGAATATACTCTGTAATATCTCATTCTTTAATTCAATCAATGCTAATATTGCATTTCATCTCATACAATAGCCACTGACTTACTATACAAAGCAGCAGTAGTCCAGCTTTCTACATGTTTATCTTTTGTTAATGTGATCAAACCATTTATGGAAGTGTAATATCAATGTACATTGTACTAGTCACTTAGATGTATCACACCTGTGCTGGAGATAACTGAACAGTAATGTTCATTGGTATATTTCTATTTCTGAGAAATCAAGCATCCTACAGACAATCCTTCTGTCCCTCTAAAAAAAAATCATCTTCCTACATTTCTTACTCCATGAAAAAAGTCTGTTATGTGCCATTATTTCTATTACTGGAAGAAAGACAACTGGTGGCATCTTTACGAATAGGAATATTTTCCTATCTGTGTATGTAAGGGAGAAGCATGCAAGCTTCCCATCATGACAGCAATCTTTTAAAACAGTAATGTTAACATTAATCAGTAGCTACAGTTCATCTTCTGTAAATGTACTCTGCAGCTTCTAAACCAATCTGTTCCCCCACCATTTTATATTGCCAGGAACACTGCCAAATGATGCTGAAGCGGCATTTTTAACTTGTACTAGAGCATGCTTTCATTTTTCCATACTGATTAAGAATACACCATGCTTGCATTAACCATGAAGCAGCATTAATATTCCTTAGTGTTCTTGATACAGGTAAATAGAAATGTGACCTGTACCTTTCTCCTTTTCTTTCCTCTCCTTCCTTCTTCCCTCCCAAAACACCTAGTCCCTAATATTCAGTCTGAGGTAATGCTTACTTTCCCCTTTCACATGACACTTTTCCTACAAGATTCACCAGTTTTAGCAATTGTGATATGCCTTGTTCTTTTTTTCCATCCATTTCTTTCTTAATACACTGTTTTCATCACTGTTCTTACCATTGTCCTGTGCATTACTTCTAGAAATGGTTTAATGTTATTAACAATACCCACCTTTCATTTACAATAACAGTGGCCTATTACACAGTCTGAATTCAGTGTCACTTGTTTTTTATTGTTATCTGGAGAAGCCCTCATTCATTTCAGTATTATTATGGTAACAATCCTAAAATGTCTTCATCTCTTCACAGATAATATCACCTGCGCATATTGAACTAAATGAAGATTTAAGTTTATTAAAATCCATCAGCTAACAACAAAACTAAGAACTCAAATCCATTAAAAGCATCAGCTGACAGACGTATATTACTGTTAAATGTCCTCCAGCAAATCAGAAGAAAGAGAAAAGGGCTTTCAGGCTTAATCTGAAAAAAGGTGAACACTGCTAAGTAAGAAAAATTGACTTTCAGAACGGATGGCTTTATCTTCATCATCTACCCTTTTTTCCCATTTTGCACATGGGGTTGGGGTATCATGTCAACTGTCGCCATCTCTCTCTATTCAGTGCCACTCTCCTGCCTTCTTTGACACTCGTGCCTGACTGTCGCAGCTCTTCTCTTACACAATCCATCCGTCTCTTTGCTGGATGCCTTTGTATCCTCTTAGCTTCTTCCTGTCTGTCTCAAATCTTCTTCACTAGATTATCTCCTACATTTCTGCACATGTGTCTGAACCACAGCAATGTGTTCTTTTTGACCTTGACTGCAACTGGAGCTACTTTAGCTTCAGCTCTTATGTCTTCATTTCTTCATCTGCCGCATAGTGTGCATCCTACCACCCATCTCGGGCACTTAATCTCCATTACCTCTCACTTCCTCAACTGCTCTGCCTTTAATGTCCAGGTTTTCCTGCCACACAACAGTATTGGTTGCACCACTGTTTTGTAGAACTTACTTTTCAGCTTTTATCTGGCATTCTTCTATTTTATACTACACCTGATACTCTGTATCAGTTGGCTGCAGCCCCTCTGATTCTAGCTTTAACCTCATTTAGATTTCCCTTCTTCTCAATCACCCCCCCCAGATACTTGAAGTTGTTAATCTGTTCCACTATTTTCTCTTTTATTTCACTTCTCAGCTTTGTCCGAACTATACCATTTGATGCCATTACAATAGTCTTATCTGTACTGAGTTTCATCCTATGTGCCTTCACTTTTGCATTCCATTCCCTTATCCTTTGCTGAAGCTCTTGCTCAGAGTTTGCCTGTAATGCCACATATCTGCATACATCAGCTTTGTTGATCTGCCCCTCTGACCTGTTTGCTGATGTACTCCATCACTAGTATGAACAGCAGTGGGCTCAGAGCAAAACCCTGGTGCACACCCACTCCAACTAGGAACCCATCCTTACGATCGAACACTGCTTGTACTTAATCATTGGGTCGTTGTACTAGTTCTACCAGTGTTTTTTTACTTCAAACTACTGCAGACCTGCCCAAATCATCTTTCTTGTGAGCTTCTCATATGCTTTCTCTAAGTCTAGGAATGTCCATATGATATGGACTCTTTCCTCAGCTTCTTCGCAACTATTTGTCTACCTGCAAACATCTGGTCACTTGTGCTGCATCCTGATCTGACTCCAAACTCTTCATCTCACACCTTACTTTCTACTACTCTGTTTATCCATTTATCAGTCACCATCTCTAAAATCTTCATGCAATGTGACAGAAGTTTGATACCTCTGTACTGCCCACAGTTGTGAATGCCCCTTTTGTTCTTGAGCACTGGTACTAGTATGCTTATTCTCCAGTCATCTGGGATATGCCTTTCTTTCCACATTGCTATTAGCACCCTCAGGAGCCATTTCTCTCCTATCTCACTCAGCATCTTTATCATACTTGTTATGACTTCATCTGAGCTTGCTGCTTTCCCTGACTTCATTTTCATTATTGTTGTTCTTACTTCTTACTTCTTCTGTGGTGGGCTCCTTCTCTTCTCTCATCATAGACTGTGTGTGGGGTACTACTAGGGTTACCATATTTGGCTATATGAAAAAGAGGAAAAAAAATATGTGCTGGTATTATACCAGCACATATTTTTTTGTCCTCTAAGGCTGATTCTTCACACTAGGCGAAGAGCAAAAAAAAAAAAAGGTCTTTAGTCTTTAATGCAAAACATCACAGTTCCGCATTAAAGACAACACTTAACTTAGGGTTGCAAGATTCTTCACACTAGGTGAAGAGCGAAAAAAAAAAAAAAAAAAAAAAAAGGTCTTTAGTCTTTAATGCAGAACATTGCAGTTCTGCATTAAAGACAAGTAGCTCCAAGTTTAGCATTTTTGATTGGCCCATATGCCAGTATACGAGCTAATCAAAAACTCACACAGCGGACCCTCTTCTGTTCAGGGCAGAATATCAAGCAGTTCCACATTGAACAGAGCTCCATTTTTTGATTGGATGGTATACCAGTATACGAGCCAAGCAAAAACTTGCACAGTGGACCCTCTTCTGTTCAGTGCGGAACATCAAGCAGTTCCACATTGAACAGAGCTCCGTTTTTTGCTTGGTCCGTATACTGGTATACGAGACAATCAAAAAAAAAAAAAAAACAAAGCAGAGGAAATAGAAACTAGGGCCATCTGTTTTTTGAAAATTCTGCAATTTAGAATTTTCAAAAAACGCCCGGACAGAAGCCCAAAAAGAGGACGTGTCCGGGGAAACCCCGACATATGGTAACCCTAGGCATTACAGCTTCTTTGGGGTTTTCTTCATTCAGAAGCTGCTGGAAGCACTCCTTCCATTTACCTTTGATATTCTGTAACAGACTTGTGAGCAGGTTGTTGCTGGTATCCCTTATCAAGGGTGTCTTACTATCTTCTTTATCTTTCTGTCTTTGCCTTGCAACCTGATATATAGTTTCTCTGTACTATCAACTGACTTACTTTCCAGAAGCTGGTAGAGTGCTTCCAATGCCTTGTTCTTTGCTATTGCAGCTCCTTTCGTAGCTTAGAATCCTCTCTAACCACTGCTTACAACTGATCATGGCAATTAGTGATTTATGCTGTGGGCCGACTGTTTCACTGGGAATAACTTTGCAATCTCCGATTTTACCCCCAGTGACTTTCCCTTACTTGGAGGAAGTCTGTCTGAGTTGCATGTTGGCCACTCTTGTATGTGATCTTGTGACAGTCTTTCTCTCTCTGAACCATGTGTTGGCTACTATCAAGCCATTTATCAGATAGATGTCTTGAATGGCTTCATCTTCTTTATTCCTGTTGCCACATCCATGTGGACCTAGGCACTCTTCATATCCTGTTCTGTCTGTCCCAATATGTGCATTCAAGTCACTCATTATTAACAACAATTCATGTTCTCCTGCTTTATCTGTTAGGTCCTGCTACTGCTGTCTGAATGCACTCTTTTCCTCACTATCACAACCCTGCTGTGGGACATAGGCTGAGATAATGAATACTGCCCTATCATCAGGCTAGAGTCTGATTGGCATGAGTCTGTCACTAATTCCAATGACATCTCTCACTGTCTTCTGTAGCCTCTCCTTCACGGCAGTTCCCACACCATTTCTAGCCTTTACTCCTCCTGAGTAGTAGACTCCAAATCACAATGATTACCTTTCCAGATACAAAGGATGTCCAGCCTTCTTCTTACCATCATGTCATCTACTTCCAAGCTACGTTCTGTCAATGAACCTATACTGAGTGTAGCAATTCTTAGTTCATGTTTAGCAAGTTGATATGTCCGACTTTCACTCAACAGAGCTATCACAGGTAACCCAAGTAGTTCAACTGGATACTGGCTGGCTTGACCCAGGGTTATTGGGATTTCTGGCAGGCACACACTGGCCAATAGGGGCACATACACCCTTCCACGTTTACATGGCTCGCTGGCATAGGTCAGAATAGGCCAGGTAATTAACTCACACATGCCCATTTTGACAACATTAATTAACATGACTGAATCATCTAGAGCCATATTTTAGACCATTGAGTGGCTAGATTTGCCATGGTGCACAGTCTGTAATCCATGTTCTCCTATCATGAGGATACTGTGCATCATAGTAGATGCCCACAGCAGTGGGTTTATACAATTATTCCCCCTATAGGGCACCATTTAGAATCTGTGCTGCTGCTCACAGGTCCATTCTTTATTGAGTTTGATATGGAAGCACTCAGCATGTTTTTCAGAGGTGGGAGGTACTCTACAGAGACACAGAGAGAACATGCAAACTCCAAACCGGCATTGGCCAGAAGTTAGGATTGAACCTTGTACCTTGTGCATGGGAGGCAAAGACCTTAACTATTACACCAGCTGGACTTTTAACTCTTTTATTAACCTGTAACTCTCAGTATTCCTCATTTTATCTTTCTCTCTCTCTCTCTTCACTAATAGTTACAGCATATGTTAACAATCCTTATAGGTTCATAGGTTGATTGGTGTTTACTAGCCTAATGACCACAAGGGACTTTTTAAGCCAGCCATGCATCTCAAATCTCTGACAAGTTCTGATACCCTTGATAAGTTTAAGCATGGGCCTGGGAGATGAACAATTTACAGGTTACCTGTTTGCATCAGAGACATAGGTGCCAAACCAGGGATGAATTTCCGGTTTCCCATCCGATTGTCCAAGTTGCACTTGTATTGGATTAGGGAGGAACTCTGCTTCACATGGATGGGGAGCCTGTTCCATAGATGGGGTAGTCTCTGGGATATATACTTATCTCTCCAGCAGGTCCTATTTATATCACAGGCAAGGTTTACATCTTTAGAATGGGTAATTCTAGTACTGTTTGTTTTGTGGAAATGCAGGAGGTCAAGGCCCTGTATGCCAGGCATAGATCTCCCCTCAAAAGCCTGTAGGAGACAGAATACTGGGATGGGGCTTTGAGGAGGTCTGCATAGAACATATTACTTATGGCCTGTATTCTTTTAGTGAGGAACCTCTGTGAATGTTCCAGTTGTTGGATATGCCTGGTTAGGTACATACCAAAGGGGGCATTGTACACAATGATAGGTCTGATGAATGCTGAATACAGTGGAACAATGACTTCTTTGGACTTAGATGCCATACGTTTGTTTATAAGCTGCGCAACATAGAATGATTTTCTCACCACTGTAGACATGTGATGATCAAAGGCTTGATTACTATCTATGTGTGTCCCTAAGTCCCTGACTACTGGGTCATCTCTAAGGGTTGTGTTGTCAATATGATAGTTACCAGGGATGGATGACTTCCCAAAGGATACTATTATGCATTTCTTGTCATTTAGATTTAGTCCATGACTCTGACACCAGTTGTTTGTCTGTTTCAGCCCCTTCTGGAGGACATTTGTCTCATTGTGAGATTCAATGACAGCTCCTAATTTGCAATCATCTGTAAATTTAGTCAGCCAGAGACCACTGACATTGGCCTTGACATCTGAAAAGTAAATGCCAAAAAGGAGCATGGTCCAAAGACTGATCCCTAAGGGACTCCACTTGTGACTGGCCACTTTGTAGAGGTGGACTCCCAAATTCTAACTCCCTGGGTTCAGACTGTGAGCCAGTTGGCTATCCACCTGGTGACATACGGCTTTGTACCTAACCTCTTGAATTTGTCAACAAAACCCTAGTGGGATATTGTGTCAAATGCCTTGGCCAGGTCAAGGCAAGCAGTGTGAACGATTTTGCCCTCATCCAGTGCTTTGGTGACCTTCTCAAAGAGGTCCACCAGGTTGAGTAGGCGCGATCTGCCCTTGACGAAACCAAACTGGGTTGGGTCCAGTGTCTGGAGGTTTACTGTATCTCTATTGCTCATTTCCATGATGATAATTCTTTCCATGACTTTACATATAGGACTAGTGAAACTTATGGGTCTGTAGTTTCCAGGGTCTGTAGATGGCCCACCTTTGTGCAGAGGGATGACTGTTTTAATTCTAGAGGCCCTGATAGGTCATGTTTCATGCTATTTAGAAGGCATCCTGGGATATTGTCTGGACCCATTGATGTAGTGTTCTTGGTCTTAGAGAGAGAGCATTAAGGATCTGTTCCCTAGTGATAGTAGGGGGATTTATATTTGATGATATTTCCTGAGGAAGGTTGAGGGGGAGAGAGGAGTAAAGTTGGAGCTGAATTTATCATCAAGGAGGTTTGCTATATCTTCTGGATCAGTATAGGTGGTTCCATTTACAATGAGCTCTGCACACAATTGTGTATTGCCTTTGAGGTTGTGGACATAGCTAAATAATGCTTTGTGGTTATCCTTGGCCTGGGAGGCCAAACTTACCTCAAATTTGGCTTTGGTAGACTTTATTTGTCCTTTATTTGTCCTCTGAGTTGTTTGTTTAGTTTGATGAGAGTGTTTTTATCCTGCTGGATGCTGCACCGCCTAATTTTTGCCATGATTTTCTTCCTCCTGTTATACAGCCACTTGATTTTGTGATTCCACCAGGGTGGCTTGTTTTTTGAGTTAGTTCTGTACTTCTTCCTGGTGGGTACAGCTGCTTCTATGCAGCTATTAACATGCTTGTACAGGGTTTCTGTGAACAGTTCTGTATCCTAAGACCATAGTGAGAGCCTATATTTGCTGCTGCCTTAAACAGGATGGTAGCTTCCATTCTTGCAAATCAGCTACTGGTAATATGCAGTAGCAAGCCATTATTTTTGAAGTAATAAGAACTTCCTGGAAAGAGGTCATAAAATAAAACTCAAGACAAGTTTGTTCTGGATTTTGGAGAGATAATGGTCCAGTAACAGAACAAAGGACCTCTTCCATTCCATTGCTGGAGAATACAGGAAACAGAACACATTGATTAAAAACTGTGGCGCCAAAGACTGACATATTATTTTATATACTGCAATGGCCAAATTTTATACAACATAAATATTTCTGAGACTTAAAGACATCAACAAATAATTAGTTTTTCTATGTTTAAAATTGTAGTTAGCTTTGTCTTAACAAAATGAAAGTCAAGGTGCTATTTACAATGTTAAAATGCAACACTCATTATAAAAGAATGCTAATAAAATTCACCTTATGTTTAAAAGTTTGGAAGTAATACAGATTGTTACATAAATGGTAGCCTAATTTGTCAGTGAAGTTCTGGAATTAAGTGCAATACATTTTATTTCTACTGTGCAAAGACCTGTCGTGTTCTGCAAGCATTCAGCTTACAGTAAAATTCAGGTCACTTTCTGTTCACCATACTGAGAAGCATCTTGCTGTTCATTTATCAGAAAACAAGGCAGATCTGCAGTTTTAAGAAAACATATTAGTTAGCAGAAAAGTTCAGGCAGAGAGACAACTGTGCTGACTAGTAAAATGTTCAGTCAACAGCATAAAATAAACAAGAAAACTACGCTGAAGCTTCACTGCAAATATAATGCTTTTGGTTTTGAAAACTTTGATCTGTACAACATAGTATTTTGCTTCTAAAGCTCTTAGATAACAAAACAGGTCAGCACTTTTTCTAGTTTAACAATTCCCACGCAAAAGGTAATTTAAACAACAAATGGCACACATACAAAAACTCAGCAGGTCAAAGGAGTGGTATATTCCTGAATATTTATCTTTGCTCATATCACCATCAATAAAGCATTCTTGTTGCTCATGCAACAAAAGAACAAAAGCACTGGCTAGGACAACACCAAAAATAACTGATTTTAAATTTAATCAGCTGACATGGGTATTCAAATTCTCATTAAAAATATATATATATATATACAAAAGATTATTTTCTTGATATAAAATATCACAATATATCATAATGTTACACCCCACTTAAAAGTTCCCTACACCAAATAAAATACTAGATCCAAAAAATAATTTTAGCACCTATAGCAGATATGTGCATATTAATGTAAAATTATAGTTAAAAATTATAAGTTCATCTCATAAGACTTCTCAATTTCAGAATACATGTTATTGAGCAAGCTTCATTTAGCCCTGGTACCCTAAATGCATCCAACCTAAGTTGCCATAATAATTCTTGTTGTTCTAATTTTAGGGACACTGGGCCACCCCTTTCATAATGTTCAACATTATCTATTACTTTAAATAAGGAGTGTTCAGGGTTACTCAAAATATGTTTCGTTAAAGCATTCTCATTTTTATTTCTTATGGCATACAAGTGCTCATAGAATTGTTCCTTCAGTTTCCTATAGGTTTTCCAATATAGAAACTAGGACATAGTCCACATTTAGCCAAATATATAATGCTCTTTGAATTACAATTATATCTTCCTTTAACTGAAAACTTTGTTTCCCTAACTTGGAAACTGTTCCCTGTTTCAATATGTCTGCAATAGGGGCACACTTTGCATTTATACATGCCTGTCACTCTAGGACACACTTGCTTCCTAAACTCTGATATACTTTTTAGATTTTGCCCTCTTCTGAAAATAATTCTAGGAAGAGGTGCAAGCTTAGGACCAATGGTGGTGTCTGTAGAAATGAAATCCCAATGTTTAACTAAAATGTGTCTCAAATTAATTGCATCCATACTGCAGAGGGTTATAAAAGTCAGGGAGAAATCAGTATTACTCTCCGAAGTCTCCCCTATACCAGATGACACTTTCTCATGCAGGTTTTGGTCATTTAAAATAGCCCTGAAATGATGTGAAGTCCATTTCAGTTGTACTTGCCACATTTCAAAAACAAATTCTTCAAAAACTCACACATCCAAAAAATCTGAATTATTAGAAATCATCCTGGCAATTCTTACAAGCTGCCCCTTAATTACTGACCTTTTCTGGTAAAGAGGGTGTGAGCTTGAAAAATGTAGAAAAAAATTAGAATATCTTTCTTTTCTAAAAATGGAGGCTGTATAAGCCTGCCTTATTCTACCCTTATTGAAGAGAACATCTAGGCAAGAAATCCTGCCATTATGAAAGACATGAGTGAATTTCAAAAATTGGGTGGTACTATTAAGATAATCTAACAAAAGCTGGAAGAACTCATGTTCTCCTTTAAAGATGATAAATATATCATCCAAATAGAGTGTGTAAAAATAAACGGACTCGGCATAAGTGTTATTATTGAACACAAATTAATGTTCCCAGAATGCCATAACTAAGTTGGCAAAACTCCCCCCACATGGACAGCCCATAGCTACACTCTTGGTTTGCAAAAAATATCTGCCATCAAATAAAACATAATTATTAGACAATATCAAGTCTAATAATTCTTGGATTAAAGACAATTCTTGGTTATCTTCTCCTTTTTTTAATTAGCATATGACTGACCCATTCAATGCCAAGGTCATGTGGAATAATGGTATATAAATCCTTGACATCGATTGTGGCAATGTTATAACTCTCAACAAACCTCAAGTTTATTAATATTTTTCGGAAATGACAAGAGTCTTTGCATATATGTTATTCCCCAATTAGGTACTTCTTTAACAAATAATCTACATATTTAGCCAAGGGGTAAGTAAAGGAATTTCTTCCATTAACTATCGGGCGTAGTGGGGGGGTCCCACAAATTCTTGAATCTTCGGAATGTCAAATATTACTGGGATTTGGGGTGCTGGCATTGAGAAATAATTATACAGATCTATTGTAATTCTTGCCTGTATGAATAAATCATACAAATAGATTTTAATCCTTCTATATGCTACATTAAGCTCATTCAGAGAGACAGGTAAATAAGAATCTGAATTTAATACTTCTTCCATCCATATTTTATAATAAGGATATTCCAAAAACACCAGACCTCCCCCTTTATCAGGTTTTAGTAACCCTCAGATTACTGTTCCTTAAAGTTTCCAGCATTTTCCATTCGTGCATGTCAAAACTGTTAACTTGCTTTTTAAAGCCAAATCTTAGTGCATGCATATTCCTAATATCATGTTCACAGAAACGTTCATAAACTAAGCTAAGACAGGATGCAAAATAGGGATAAAAGTACTAGGTAACTTAAACAGTCTATGCTCAGAATTACCAAAATCATCATTGTTCATTGCAAACATTAAATTCAGATTGGCTTTTCGAGTAAACATTTTCAAATCTATTAGTGTTCTTGCCAAGTCAAAGTCTCTAGAGAGAACAAAAGAAAGGCCTTTTGCCAAAGTGTCCACCAAGTCAGTTTGAATAACAAAAGATAAGAAATTAAACATTTTAAAATCTCCAGTTGAATTATATGCAACAGTCAGATTAAGGAGGCTCTCACCTTTGTCTGTGATTAATCAAATCAATGCTGTCTCCTCCATTGCCCCCAATAACGTCAGTTCCTCTTCCTGTTGGCATTCCTGGATCGATTCTGTTGTTTCCATCCTTGGCTGTTCTGAAAATGTGAGGGCTGATTATTATCCCTCCTGGTGTTATTAGACTGATTAGAAGTTTGATTTCTTATTTTTTCACTGTGGTGAAGAGTTTCCTCTGATGAACATAAAGCTTAGTTCTCAGTTAGGGTGGTTGGCGTTATGTTGATGTCATCTTCCAATTCATTCTGATTGGCTCTATCAACATTTACACAGACTGAACTCTACAGTTCCCTACAAAACGGTGTCTACAGGACTGCAATCAGTTTCTCTCAACATTTAAACAGATTGAACTCTACAGTTCCCTACAAAACGGTGTCTACAGGACTGCAATCAGTTCCTCTCAACATTTAAACAGATTGAACTTTACAGTTACCTACAAAACGGTGTCTACAGGACTGCAATCAGTTTCTCTCAACATTTAAACAGATTGAAATCTACAGTTCCCTACAAAACGGTGTCTACAGGACTGCAATCAGTTTCTCTCAACATTTAAACAGATTGAACTCTACAGTTCTGTACAAAACGGTGTCTACAGGACTGCAATCAGTTTCTCTCAACATTTAAACAGATTGAACTCTAGAGTTCCCTACAAAACGGTGTCTACAGGACTGCAATCAGTTTCTCTCAACATTTAAACAGATTGAACTCTACAGTTCCCTACAAAACGGTGTCTACAGGACTGCAATCAGTTTCTCTCAACATTTAAACAGATTGAACTCTACAGTTCCCTACAAAACAGTGTCTACAGGACTGCAATCAGTTTCTCTCAACATTTAAACAGAGTAGGTTACACACAAACAGCATTTGTTAAGCTTTCACTTACAGTGCTTTGTAATTATGCAGGTCACCATATTGGTCAGCCATAGGGCTCTTTGTTTCTACTTGAGTGGTTGCCTCCTTCCCCTGTAACTGAAGTAAATTGACTCTTACATTAAGAGCTGTAATACTTACCTTATAGCTTTAGGACACCTTAGGAAACCTTGTAAACTGCAATAGCCCCACTACGTTCGCCCTTGCTATGCTCGGGCTCTCTTTGCTCCCCTCCCTGCCCCCAATTCCCTCCCACCCCCAGTACCTCTAAATTTATAGTACTATAGCCACTCCCCCACTTTCTAGATCCTATCTGCTTTCATCTGGGATAATTCTACCCACCCCCATTCTACTACCTACATTTTAATAGCAACTATTAGCTTTCATCTGGCATTCTCCCATCCCCCTTCCAGTACCTTTACCTCACCACTCTATCTTCTGGTGTTGCATCACTAGGTAAAACAGTTCCTTAACTCACTAGCTGAATCACATATAATGATATACTTCTCTTTACTACCCCTCTTGTTCACACCATACATCCTTACCTTGTATGAAAACCAGTTTCTCATGGGATTTCAGATCTCAAAAGGCCATACTATCACCCCAGTTGTAAATCCTTCCATCTTTAACCATACTTATAGTACCAGATCCTATCCAACATCTTGTTCAGTCTATCAACATCTCAACCCCAGGCACATTAGCTCTAGATCCAAACACTACCACAAACTAATAAACAAATTCCTGAAGTTCATCACCAAGTATAGACTCAACCTAATACTTGGTGGTGATATTCACCCCAACCCTGGCCCACTCACTTCAGATACACATACCCGCTCTACTTGTAATCTAAGCTAAAATCCTACAATTAATAGGCCAACTAACTATCTCCTAGTCTGTCATCTCAATATTAGAAGCATTAATAACAAGGTACATGAATTGCATGCACTTCTGGATGTCAACTCCCCTGAGATTCTCTGTTTATCTGAAACCTGGTTAAAACCTAACACTAAAGACAATGAAGTGTTACCACCTGGATACAACATACACAGGCTGGATCATGCTTCGAGGAAGGGGGGTGGGGTAGCTGTACTCTATAAATCTGAATTGAATGTCACCATAGATGTAATACAACCTCCTCAGATTAATAACTCAGAGATTCTTGCCACCAAATTGCAACTTAATAAAAATAAATGCATTAATATCATCTGTATGTACATTCCCCCAGGTAACAATATATCTACATTTGAAGATATCCTGCACTGGTTATCATGTCACTACCCCCAAGAAACCCTACTACTTTGAGACCTTAACATAGACTGGGGCACCTGTTCCTTAGAATCCCCAACCACCCATATTAACCTGCATGCATTTACAGAAATCATATCCACCCTACCAGGATAGGTAAATCCAACCAAAAAGAAAGTATACCTGACTGGGTACTCATAAACAGTCACCCCCAACTGTACACCTCTCGTACCCTCCTTAATGGCCTAAGCGATCACCTTCTCACATATGTAATTAAGCACAAAACCATTAATTCCCAACAACCCTTACTCAGAAAGGTTAGAAACAATAAAAACTTTGACCCTGCCAAATTCCAACAAGAACTAAACTCATGTAATTGGTCTATTCTAAAACACCTCCCCTTAGAGGAAGCAGTAGCATACTTTAACAACAAATTCCTTGAGATCCTTGATTTGCATGCACCTGTTCGTTCAAAGAGAACCAAGGCAAAAACTGCACCATGGCTTTCTATAGAGTCTAAACTCAAAATTACCCTTAGAAACAAAGCATGGGCTTTATGGCATTCTTCTAAAGACCCTCAAGATCACATTAAATACAGGCAATCCAGGAACGAAACCAAAAATCAATTTTACAAGACAAAAAACAATACTACTGTAATTTACAGACAGTAAATCAAAATAACCCTCAGAAGTTTTGGGCAGGTTTAAATAATCTACTACATCCTGGACAAACTTCAACCCCAATCCCTGCTGCTACTATTGATAAAACCCCTGAAGATGCTTCTGATAGTTTTATCCAATTCTTTACTGAGACAATTCAAACCCTAGCTAGCCAACTTCCTCCTAGCTCCTCTGGTCCTGAAAGTAGCACCCCTAGAAACCTACTTGCGTTCAGCTTCCAACCAGTCACCAATTCACTTATCCGTACCTTGATCAAAAAATTAAAACCTACTACACTTTCTGCTGATCAACTCCCTGCCGAGTACCTACAAAAATCAACTGATGCTATTGCTTACCCCATCTCAATACTAATCAATCAAACCACAGTAGAAGCTAAAATTCCCACCATCTGGAAAATATCCTATGTAATCCCACTTCACAAAGGAGGCAGCTCTACTGAATTCTCCAACTATAGGCCAACAGCTATACTCTCTCCACTTGCAAAGATTATGGAAAAATGTATTCATAGACAATTCATGCACCACCTAATCCAAAATCGCCTTATGGCAGACACTCAGCATGGCTTCCATCCTCATCACAGCACTACTTCAGCCCTCCTAGCCTTTACTAACACCATAAACCATAATCGCAACAATAATTATTTATCCTCAGCCCTCTTTTTGGATCTTTCCAAGGCATTCGATATGGTTGATCACCAACTTTTAATCCACACCCTGCAAACATTCTGTCTAGATACTGGAGCCCTCCAATGGTTTCAATCCTACCTGAATGGTCGACAGCAGGCTGTCCTCTGGCAGAACAAACTCTCTAACCTTCTACCTAACACCCTCGAGTACCACAAGGCTCTATACTAGGGCCCTTGCTGTTCTCCATCTTTATTAACGACCTTTATACTGTCATCCCAAAAGTCAGCTGTATCCAATATGCTGATGACTCTACTCTGATTTGCTCAGCCACATCTCCAGTAGAGTTATGGTCAGCTACCCAGACCACCTTTAATACAATAGAAAACTGGCTTTCTGAACATCGTCTGATCCTAAATCCCAAAAAAACTAAAATGCTGTTATTTTCACCAACACGTAGGACTACCGCTTTCACCTTTACCATAAAATCAAATGATGCCACAATAATCTCCCCTGACCCATCTACAAAACTATTAGGTGTCATCATAGACAATAATCTCAAATTTGACCTACATGTTAACCAAACTATCAAAACCATCAATAAAAAACTAGGGTCACTTTACAGAATAAAAGCCTTCTTAACCCCCTCCAGCTAAAATTGCCATAGCTCACTCTCACCTTCTTTCAACCCATCTGTATGCATCCCCTCTACTCTCGAATTTGAACAAGACTGTCCTTAACAAACTCTCAATTTGCTACAATCACATTGCCAGGTTTGCCACTGGGCTGCCTTTTAGGACACATCATTGCATCAATCTAAATCAGCTTGGTTGGCTTGAACTACCTAGCCTAATCCAGTATAACCAACTGATTATGGCCTATAAAATCCTCTATAATCCGGACAATACTCCTGCACTTAAAAATATTATCACCCCCTATAACAATCCTAGACCTCTTCGATCCTCTAACAAACTACTAATTCAGACTAGCAAAATTAATAACACAGCTGGTGATTCTCTCTTTGCAAACTCTGTAAGTAGATCCTGGAACTCTCTTCCAGCTGATATTACCTTACTTTCCACCTTAGGTCAATTTAAAACTAGACTCAAACAACATTTGTCACTTAACTGGCTATGTCAATGTATCAAGCCTGGCTAACTCTCTCTAGAATGTGTAAAAACCTGTTAACCAGTTTACTGTGTAATTTAATTTAATCTTGACTTGTGCTCAGGATTAGCTGTAACCTGTGGAACTTGTTTAACTTGCTTACTTATGTAATCTCTGTAAATAGTCTGTTTGTAATATGTAATGCTGGTATTATGTAATGCTGTATCTGCTTACCCTTGGAGCTTTTCTCCCCGGGCCTCCGCTGAAAATGGACACGCATCCAGTCGGACTATCATGGTCAACAAATGTAAAATAAATAAAAATAAATAAATAAGTAACATCTGTAGTAAAATGACTGTGAAAGTTTTCTAAAAATCAGGAACTAAAAGCCAGTTGTCCACTGTGTAGAACAAAGGCAAAAAAAGTGTATAAATCCTGGTCTAAAGATCACTCTGCCCTCAGTGGGGTGGGTGGTTGAGAGCAAACACTTCTCATGCAATAGCTTCATCTGACTTTAGTAGATGTATGCCGTTGTGAGCTGGAAAATGTCAACACTCTGTTTTTTTTTTACTTCATCTGAGATGTGCCTCCTCATTCAGTATGGTAATCCTACAGCTACCCTGACCCATTCTCCTACTTCCTTCTTTCATGTTCAAGCTTTCCCTCTTATAGCATCCCTTACATCTGTTCTTGTCATACATACTGGAAAAAAACTTCTCCATTCTTGTCTGCCCAAGTAAACCTAAATAATATATTGTTCATTTATATAATGTTGCATCCTTTATAGTTGGCCCCTATCTCAGTTGTCCTTATAGATTCATAGGTTCATAGATTAGTACTAAGCTAACTGCCCTTGAGAGCTATTTTAAGCCTAGCCAATTATCCCTTGTGAGACTCAAACCCTGCACCTTGTGTTTGTAAGGCAAACACTTTAACCATTAGGCCACCCTCCCACCCTTATCATGCAAAGTTGCCACTATGACATGTTGAGTTACAGCTTAGCAAGAAACTAACTTGCCAAGCACAACTGCTGTGGAATTCAGCACATTTAAAAAATGTAACCATTTTCAGGGAAGCAAGCTCTCACCCACCCCATGTGGTAACATACCCCCCCCATGTTGGAGTATGCCTTTTCACCACCCCCATACAGGAGCATGACCCCCCACACACACACACCCTATGTGGAAGCATGCCTTCCCCCAGCCCCCCATGCGGGAGCATCCCCTTCCCCACCCCCATCCCAATGAGGGAACATGACCCCCCCCCCACACACTCTGAATTATGTATACTGAAACGTCACAGCTGCACGAAATAAAGAACAAGGACGTCTATGAAAACAAAGTAATCACTGCCAGTGCCCAAAAACTGTCATCAGGGAGACTAGTGTCATTAAGTTAAACTTGATTATGTAGAACCTGATGCAGGCTGCACTCAGTGAAATGTGGGGAAGCTCTCAGCCTCAACACCTGACATTGTTGAACACCACCCTGATCCCAGTGCCTTAAGTTGCCTTGTTGTATCATTCCTTCCTATTTGCATTATTCTGCCTTTTGACTATAACTCTTGTTTATTTTGTTTGTCTGTTTGTTAACCAGGGTAGCCTGACTGAGTAGAAGCCTATTTTCAACAGAGGCCCAGGGAGAAACCTCCTCAGTTAAAGTATGAAAAAGAAACATTTCCAAAAATGTTGTACTTAACAGTATGAAACAACAAACTACAATTATTTCCAAGTACTAATGAAACATATTCAGGAGAATCTTAAATTGAATAAAAAATAAAAGCATTTCATTAAATCTTCCTGGCACTGTTTTCTTTTCCTTCTATATTATTCCCAGTCAGTACCTCCTGTTGCTTTTCTTCCTCCTACCATTCTATACCTTCTTTAATGTTTTTCTCATTTATGTGCTCCTTTCCTGTTGTCTTCTTTCCTCTGTGCTGTGTAAAAATCCATGCTACCTATGTGTTTAATTGGTGGAAAGAAACACAAATGTGCGGGAATAACGGGCACACAGGTTGTACAACATAAGCCTTAAATTATAATAATATCTTATTCAATGTATATAGACAGAGCAGAGGAGGCGACAGTGACAGGGTGAAATGAAATGCACTAAATGACCCGTGTGTGAGACCGATAAAGAATAGTTAGACATTTACATAAGGGGCTGTGTTGAAACTAGAGAGGAAGCAGTCAGTGACTGGTGGGCGACTGCAGAATATGTCCCACAAGATACCTGAATGAAGGATGACAGCAGGTGCCTGAGAAGATCAGTAAAGGAAAAACTCATACTCATGGTGGATCTTAATCTTCTAACAGTGAACTAGATTGTGTTTGCATCCTGCTGAGGGGAGCAAGAAGAAGAAAATGAGAGAAGCTTTGGTGGAAAGTCGATTTGGGAGAAAATAAAGAACAAAAAAGGGGGATAACTCTTGGCCTACTCCTTACCAGTGAAGATGGAATATCAAGGGTAGAGAATTCAATGTGACAGCCATTACAGATTGTTGTGCATTGTGGATCACTGCCCATAAATTGCTGTTAGAAACTGCAGCAAGACTAGAAATCTTAATTTATAACAGATGAGGCTATACGTTATTTGAAAATATACTGATACAGTTTATGGAAGGATGGTAGGAAATGATCAGTGAAAAATCTGTAAGGTGATCAAAATATAAATATAAATATAAATGAGGCATAGAATAACATAAATAAGATAGAAATGGAAATGGAAATGGGAACAACTGGCTTTTGCTACTTCTGAAAAAATTAGATTGCAGTGGTAATTTCCTCCAGTGGACCATGCATCACACGACTACAGGCAACCCCACCCACACACACACACACACACACACACACACACACACACACACACACACAGACACCCACAGGCATATGCGCACGTGCACACAAATATCCACTCAACATCATTCCTTCTACTCACAATGTACTCACAACACGACACCCACATGCATGCACACACACATCCATGAGTTCATATTGAAATGCTGGAATTTGTAATGTTGAGTGTTGACAGACCAAAAAAAGACCAAAACTCCAGGAAAAGAGTAAATCTTGGACATTGCTCTTCCGGGGGCAATTCCCCCCTACTATAAACATATATATATATATATATATATATATATATATACATATATATATATATATATATATATATATATATCTATATATATTTATTTATATATATATATATATATATATATATATATATATATATATAGATATATATATATATATATATATATATATATATATATATATATATATATATATATACACCTACCTCTCTACTGAACTTCACTAAACCTACCAACAACACAGCCTCTCTCATTAACTACTGTGAATTACTGCAACATTTTGGCTGAATTAATTTTCTATTCCAGTTGTGGTAATTTGTGCAGCCAAGTGATTTCTAGGGGAGAGCACATGGTTAGTTAGCATTAGTAATTTTCCCAAATTGCCTCATTATCTGTTAGCCTGGCTGGCAGGACAACCCTCTGTGGGGATTCTTTGATCAACAAAAATCACTGCATTGGGCCCATTTATGAACTGGAAAGCATTATCATAAGGGTTGACTGCTCTTGATAGGGCTTACCATTTGTGGTAACCCTTTCTGAAAGCCAGAGATATTGCTACGGTGTGATTATAAAAGTCACTGCAGCTGGAACTTATGAACAGTTTTGGAATTAATGGCATTACTGAAACATTAATCGATCAACTAACACATTTTCCTGCCTGGATACTCCCGTTCCTGGGCTACTAATGAAAGCCCAGGTGTCTGTACTGCAGTCAGAGGTCCAAACTGCTGTACCACAGAGACAGGATAATCCTCAAAAACAGAGTTTACTTTGAGTAATGCAGGATCACAAAGCATAAGTAGAGCAATAAATGTGATGCTGACTTATTACTGCATGTAAACATGATTAGAATTTATTCATCATACTGGAAATGAATTACTGACAGGGTTGCCAGATAACAAGAGGAAAGGTTCATTACCAGTTCAAGTTTTCTATAGCTATCATTACAATATTCATGCATCACACGGATTGAGGTTCAAATCTATCTGAGTGAAATTAACAACTCAATTGTTTAAATTTGTTTTAGAAAAAAAACGTGTTTTAAACTACAACAAAAAGAAAAAAAAATAAAAATCTTTCCACTTTCTGAAAGTTAAGAAAGTTCATTTACAGATTTGCTGTTCTGAACTGTTTGGAAGTTTCAAGAAGGCCAGTGCTTGCTTAGGCTAAAGGGAAGTCTCTGTGTTCACCAGTGGGAGTGGTTAACACTGAACAGCCTGCCTGTCCCTGGGGGAGTGGTTACTACCTAGACGCTGTAGTTTTATTGGCCATTTTGGGTCAATTCTAAACTCCTTGATCTGTCTCTCTTAAAACCAGGCTGCCTCGTGGTTTTGGCGTCTTTTCAGGATTGCTAGTTGTTGCTGAAGCACCTACCAAGGGGAGAAAACGCTGAGAGAAGAAAAGGAGCCACTTTTGTGATTTTAATTATTTTCTTCTGATTTTTTGTTAAGTTTTACTGCTTTGCCACCTTCTTTTTGGCATTTTCCAGCTTGCTAAAGTTTATATCTGTAACAGCAACAGTACTTGGAACACATCTAGAGCCTGTTTATTGCATTTCCTGTGTTGCACTTAATTTAAAATCGTTTTTCTCTCTAAAAACTGCATTTTACATGATTTTGGCCTAGCACTCAAGTGTGGGGTCATTTATTGCACTGATGTGATTATTTTGCTGCTTCTGTATCTCTGCTACCTTTCAACTACAACAAAAAGAAAAAAAAAACAAAAAAATCTTGCTTTTTTCCCACTTTCTGAAAGTTAAGAAAGTTCAGTTACAGATTTGCTGTTCTGAATTGTTTGGAAGTTTCTAGAAGGCCAGTGCTTGCTTGGGCTAAAGGGAAGTCTCTGTGTTCACCAGTGGGAGTGCTTAACACTGAACAGCCTGCCTGTCCCTGGAGGAGTGGTTACTACCTAGAAGCTGTAGTTTTATTCGCCATTTTGGGTCAATTCTAAACTCCTTGATCTCTCTCTCTTAAAACCCTACAACTCTCTTTTTGCGCGGTTTTGCACACTGAGCAGCGTCGGGCAGCGCTGCCTAAACAGGTTTAAACTATTCCAGGCTCCACAAAGTCTGCTCTTCACTTTTTCCCTTAGAACTGTTCAAACTCTCAAAGTAATCACTCTATTCTCTTTCGAAAGCCCTGCAGTTGCTCAGCTCTTATAAGGAAACACTAACTAACTAAAGCACTACATCCTCCTTGACTTCTCATAAGTATTAGACTCCAGATTGGTCCTTCCTGATCAAGTGAAAAATCAGTTCCCTTCCCTAATCTGATCAGTAAAAAAACAGTTCCCTATACTAATCTGGTATGTCCAAGGGTCAGTTTCAAGGTTACTCTCCAGTCCAGCTGGTGAATCTAGGAATTTTGAGGCAATGTTACAATTGCCTTATGTACACAGACAACCCTCTCCTCCTTCCAACAAACTCTAATACATGCGAGAGATGCAGTTACACAGCTAAACTGGAGGCGGAGCTCTCTCAACCCAAGATTGGCACAGTCATTCAGGAGGAAAAGGTAACCACCCACACCACAAATCCAGTCTCACACAGACCTATTGCATCTGCATATCCAACACATAAACACACAAAAACATACTCGGAGGCTCTAAATAAAAATCTGCCTAAACAGCAAAGACCTCCTAAGCAGATATCCAAGCAACAGCCACCCCTCAACAATACCCACAAATCACATATCACACAAAATCAGTGTGCCTCACAGTCACAGCCCTTAAGGCCAAACAACACACCAAATATTCTTGTTAAAGGGGACTCTATTGTCCGGCACACTGACGTCCCACTCACCAGAATGAACAAGGAGAAGGTCACTGAAAGCTGCCTGTTGGGTGCCAGGATCTGCCACATAACGCAAGCACTCAGGTCACTCCAAAGCAAGTACAAGTATGACTCCATCATTGTCCATGCTGGTGTGAATGACCTGAGATGTACCTCCCTGGACTATATGAAAAGAGACATAGAGGAGCTCTTTGACCATGTAGCCCAGGCTGGTATGACCCTGACCTTGAGTAGCATCTTGCCCTCACCAAGAATGATGCCACAGTATAAAGACAAAATGATCAGTTTCAACAATTGGCTAAAGTATTGGTGTCATTCAAAGGAGATCCAGTGTCTGTCAGCCTGGGATGACATGCTCGACAAGCCACGTTGCTTCGCTAGGGACGGCTTGCACCTGTCACCCTTAGGTTTTCGTATACTGGCCAAGGCTCTTGCCACCCCCATAGTGCCTTTTTTAGGCAAGGCTCAAAGGACAAACCCACCTCCGTAGACAACCCAAAGATAAAAAAACTAAAGGTAATGCTACTCAATGTCAGAAGTCTAAACCTCAAGATGCATGCACTCGAGACTCTCCTCAGTATGGAGAAAATCGATGTCTGTGCAGTAACAGAAACCTGGTTTAAGGCTTCTGAGAGCACCCCAGCACTACCAGGTTATAACTCATACCATGCGTTTCGGCCCCAAAACTCAGACCGAAGCACAAAAGGAGGGGAAGTATCTATATTCATCAAAGATACCTACACCTCCAGGTCAGTGGCACTGCACAAAGCATTGGAAACCATCCATGTGCAACTAACAGTGGGCAAAACTGCCTTTCAGTTTGTAGCCTGCTACAGAACACCCTCCCTATTACAGGAACCCTACTTGGCATTCCTGAGAACACTGGAGAATATGAAGGTCTCTCCAAACACTATGTTATTGGGTGACTTCAACTACCCAAACATTGACTGGGAAAACTACTCAAGCCCAAACACTCTTGCCCAACGGTTCCTTGAATTTATAAACTCTAACGCAATGGAACAACTGGTCACCACTTCCACAAGAGGGAACAACATATTGGACGTGGTCATCACCAACATGGGGACTATATGTTCCACACCAGAGGTAAACCCCTCATTGGTAAGATCAGACCATAAACAAATTTCCCTGGACATCCATATTCCGTCCCCACCCCCAGCCAAGGAAATCACTGTAAAGAATTTCTCAAAAGCCAGCTTTGCACTTCTCAAGACTGAGGTGGAATCCTTCAAAGCCCCTGGGCCAGAGGATAATACAGCCCAATCTGCAGAATCCTTTACAAATGCATTCTATGAGCACCTGCAGGAATGCATGGATCGTGCTATCCCAAATAAAACCAAGACTCACTCCTCCAAAAACAGGAGACCGGTCTGGTAGACCCCGGCCATAAATAAGCTATACAACAGAAGGAGGAAGCTACTACATGACGGAGCAAAATCCCAAAAAGGGAAGGCATCTCTGATCAGTATTAGCAAGAAACTTCGATCCCTCATAAAATCATCAAAGGCCAGTTTCGAAAGAAAAATTGCCCTAGACACTAAAGATAATCACAAGGCTTTCTTTAGTTATGTCAGGAACATGGGCGAAAACTCCCAGATATGCTCTGAATTGTTGCATAACGGTACAAAATATACAGAACCTACAGACATAGCCAAGATCCTGGCAGACAGATTCAGCAAACCCCCAAAGGAGCAAATGCCTATCCCAACTGAATGTAACCTCCCTGACATCACAGATGCACAGGTGAAATCTGCCCTCTCCAAAGCAAAAAACACAGCATCTATGGGACCGGACGGTGTCCCAGGCTGTGTCTTACATGAGCTCCAAGAAGAACTGAACCCTCACATTAAGTCACTGTTCAAACTTAGCCTTACTACAGGATATGTACCCAAAGAATGGCGTACAGCTACAGTGTTCCCACTCCACAAAGGTGGTGCCACAACGGACCCCAGAAACTATTGCCCCATAAGCCTGACTAGTCTGGTCAGTAAAGCTATGGAGCGTATTATCATGGAACTCATAAACAAAGACATTGGGAGCCTCCAGACACTGGACCCTACCCAATTCGGCTTTGTTAAGGGCAGATCTTGCCTCTTAAACCTAGTTGATTTCTTTGAAACAGTTACCAAAGCCATAGACGAGGGCAAGGTAGTCCACACAGCCTACCTGGACCTCGCAAAAGCCTTCGACACAATACCCCACTCGGGCATCATAAATAAGCTTACCAGCTTAAATATCAACCCCTATATCACAAGATGGGTTGCAAACTGGCTCAGAGATAGAACCCACATGGTCAGAATCGCAGGTGCCATGTCCGAATCCAAACCAGTTACAAGTGGCATCCCACAGGGCTCAGTTCTGGGACCTCTCTTGTTCAGTATATACTTCTCTGAGGTTCAGGCTAACACGGGGGATTATGGCTGACAAAGTTCGCAGATGACTGCAAACTGGGGGCCATAATCAAATCTCCAGCTGACACAAGCATCCTCCAAAAGGGTCTCACAGAGACGGATGCTTGGTGCCAGAGCCACGGCCTCAAGCTAAATGCTAAAAAGTGCATAGTCATCCCCTTTGGGAAAAACAAGGTGCATTACCACATAGGTGGTATTCCATTAAGTACGGAAGAAGTAATTAGAGATTTTGGGACCAACGTAGATAGTAATCTCTCCTTTGATAATCACATTGCCAAAGTGGTTAGAAATACCTTCTATATAGCCCACCTTATCATGAAAGGGTTCACATCTAGATCAAGAAAGGTCATTGTGACCCTCTACTTGTCACTCATCAGGCCCATAATTGAATACAATGCCCCTTTTGGGATGTACCTTAACCGACACCTGCAGCAACTGGAGAGACCCCAAAAGTACCTCACCAAGAGGATCATGGGCTACAAACAGATGTCCTATGCAGCTCGACTAAAGAAACTCCAGCTCTACTCAGCTGCTTACTGCCTACTCAGAGGCGATCTATGCCTGACGTACAAAGCCATGTCAAACCCAGAATTAATGGACATGCTCCACCTCAAAAAATGCAAGTCTTTTAGAGCTACACGCTGCAGGGACCTAAACCTCAGCACAAAAATAAATAGGACATGCTGGAGGGACAGATTCATTTCCCAGAGGCTCCCCTCACTCTGGAATAGAATCCCAGTTCATGTTAGACATAGCCCCTCACTGTCCTCTTCAAGCGAAATTTGGACGCGTGGATGGGAAATCGCAAATTCACCCCTGGGATCTCTCCTGTGTCCCTGCCAGACAGAGGCACAGTAAACTAATCTTAAAAGGGTACCTTCTGTGACCTACTTTACAGAGGCACAGTAGGCTAATCTAATAGGGAGGCAGAAGCCAAATACCCTCTGGCTAGGCTTATAAATGCCCTAGGGCAGATAGCCTAGTATCTACCTATGAACCTATAAAATACATGAAGTGCATTTAGAAATTGGAAAATGTAAAAAAGGGTGACTGATGTTCCCTTTTGGCCAGGAACGTCCAAATATTTTGAAATGATGGTAAAGAACTGCTATATCTGTAATAGATATGACAAAAGAAACTCCAAAGATGCAATTATTTCTAGTGAAATTCCAGACTGCCCATGTAGTAAAGTTACATAAAAACTGTTTCCTTCAAGGATGACCAGCATTATTGTACTGACTACTGTTCCAAGTACCATGTGGTTATCAAGCTCAAAAAGACCTCCTGCCATATGATCACAGCACCATTGAAATAATGTTTTTCTCTGCATGGTATCCCTGGCATAGTTATCACAGATATAGAACATAGATTGAAAATTAAGAATTCAATTTTTTTCACAAATACAGGGATTTCAAAACATCACCTTTCCCAAGATACCACAATTCAATGGTCAGGTTGAGATTGTTATTCAGATGGTAAAGAGTACCTGGAAAAAGTGTATTGCTAGCTGGAACCTGAACTGTTATCTGGCACGTCTCAAGTACAGGAACATGCCACTTCAGCACACTGGACCTTCATTTTCTTAAATGTTGTTGTTGGGAAGGAAAATCGAAATAAAATTCATAGTATCTTCTGTTCTACTTCATGCAAAATATATGCCAGCTGTTCAGCTGAAGGAGAAACCTTACTGCAAGTTTAATTAAGCTGATGCTGAGACCAGAAGAAAAATCAATAAAAAGCAAAAAATAATACAAAATGATAAAAAAAATCCAACTGACAAACACTCAGAGCAACAGAAAACTGTTGATGCTAGCATGTTAAATACATCTAAGACCAACATTCCCAAAGCACATATTTATTTATTTATTAAAATATATCCTAGGTATCTTGTATAAAACAATATAATATAGCATGACATGAAAGGGCAAATTCAAATTAAAACTGCAAGAGACGGGCTAAATAAATAATATAAAACAATTAAATTAAAACAAAAACAAAAGGTGAAAAATGTGTCCATCTAAAGGTGGTTGAAGTATTCCTACAAGAATTAAACAGATTCTCTTATAAGGATGAAACTTCAGGGACTTATTAAAGCAGTACTCAAGGTTATTTGCCAAAATCATGGGCAGTAGTGATTTTTACAGTTCAGAGTTAAGTAATGGTAAAGAGGTTCTGCCTGATGTTTCTGCCCTGGCCCATGAAATAGCCAGCAGGCCCTTACCTGATTACCTGAGGTGTCTGTCTAGGGCAAAGAGTATAAGCAGTTTCTTAAAAATATGCTGGACTATGACTCTGAAAAACATGGTAGGAGAGTGTCAAGATTTTTAAGACACATCAAGCCATGACATGAAGCTGGTAGTAATCCAGCAAAACCATAGTAATGTGACTCAAACAGAAAGTAGTCAAAGTCTATACCAGGAATTCTGAGCCCACTGTGGTACAGCTAAATTACCATTTGTAAGTCTGAGGTAAACAATAATCCAAACCTGGAATTACCAACATGTGAACCACTACTGCCAACTGTGAAGACAACTTAAAGTGTTTACCTTCAGCTGGAAGAAGGGTGTCTCAATGAAAACTGCCCGGTCTTTAAGTGACAGTCTGTCATCAAGAACCACAGCCAGATCATGACCATGTGATATAATTTCCAGCCTTCTTCCCTCCTAAGTTATTAAGGGGGAAATCAGAGGAAGAATTGATGTATGAACTGTGGCATGAATAAACATGGCCTTGATCTTTGTTGAGACGAAGGCAGTCATTCCTCATACAATGAACAACTGATCCAAAGAAGGGTCCAGATTAAGCTTTCTCTTGACAAGGCATGCCTTCTGATAGTTTTATTACAAGTTTCACCCAGGCCTGTGCAGAAAGCACAGTTCATGTTTTGTTTTTTCCTGCACAACATGGCTAGGATTTACACAATTTGGGCTAATTATATTCAAAGCACTCATTGTGGCTACATTTTAAGACTGAACTAGTGAGTCAGGATTAGCTGCACTGACACACCTCAATTAGCTGATCAAGTGAAGGAGTCAGAATCTTTCTGTCCACTCTCATTAGTCCGTGACAAGTGACAAGCTTGATATCAGCAGCTGATGACACAGGGATGCCAAGCTTGAAATGAAACAAGACCACCTACTTCATAGCTTCAAAACCAACATGGCAAATCTAGTTTGATAAGTATTCAAATGTAATTATCACAGTGGAAGCAACCTGAGGAATGTGAATCTCTCTAAAAGACTGAGACACTCTATGCCATGCTTGGCTTGCTGGTGTATTTAAAGTAGAGAAGCGTTGTCCCAATTCTACGAAGATAAAGGAATAGAAGGCATCTGTACAGAAATGGACAATTTTCATCACGGGTTAGTAAACTTATTAAGAAACTGCCATTAAAAAATAGATTCATCTAGGATGTATCACTGACTCACCACAGTGAGACTGTCCCAGAATATGATTCACGCATGCATTCTGATCATTTCTATGCTACTGCTAACACATGATAGAGTTGATTATGACAAATTGCCCCATCGTGACCAACTACCAATGTGCCTTCAGAGACAGTCATGACTTCCACCTCATGTCTAATCCAGACTATGAATATTCCTCTCAGGGTGAATCTCCTTAAGTCTGACTATAAAAAAAAAAATCCTCTCAATGTAAATCTCATTAAGCATGACTACGAGGAATCTACTCATTGTAAATCTCTACAGCTACTTACTGTATAAATTCCTATGCATTTTCGTAAACTATATTATTGATGTATATTATTATTTGCTATGTTGCATGTTTTCTGTTCATTGAGTTTTGTTGTAAATTGTGGAGTTTTTTTCCCCGGGTCTCCACTAAAAATGAGCTTTGATCCCACTCGAACTTTCCCAGTAAACAAATGTAAAATAAATGAATAATAAATAAATCTCCCAGATACTGTAAAGTATCCAAATAGAATAGAGTTGTTGAAACATAGCTAGATGAAATGAATATGGCATATGCTATGACACGTTCATAGGTAAGTACTAGGCTAGCTGCCCTTGAGGGCCATTTTAATCCTAGCCAGTTTTCCTTTTTATGTTCAAATTAATGTGTCCCATTCTCTTAGAGATTGGCTTTACCCATCCCATGGTCGATAATTATATATTACCTCTGAGAATAACTGGGTAAATAGCATAGATAATCTGAGGGGACACATGCATCAGATAAAGCATTTATGAGCTGCATCTGTCCATTAGTAGTACAGGGGTCAGGCCTGGGGTAAACTGAATATTGACAGGGATGAACTTCATTTTATGTAAATGGGAGTCAGTTGCAGAACAGTGGTATCCTCTGTGAGATATACCTGTCCTTCAAAACCATTCCGTTAATGTTTCAGAAGAGGTATATATCCCTAGACTGAGTATTTCTGATGCCATTTGACTCACTGATGTGCAGCAAATTCACCAGTGTAGCATTAGAAGATGAGTTGTATGCCAGATACAGGTCACCTCTTAGCAGTCTGCATAGTGACAGGGTTTTGAGTTGGTCCATGTAAGACATGTTGTTTAGGCCTTGTATACCTTTAGTAAGGTACCTCAGTGGGCATTCCAGTTCTTACATGTAACTGGGCAGATACATACCAATGGGTGGCATTATATACAATGACTGGCCTAATGAGGGCTGAGTAAAAAGGGACACTATTATCAGTAGATTTAGACATAATTCCTTTGTTTATAAGCTGTGTAGTGTAGAAGGACTTAGAACAATGCACAAATGTCATTCAAAAGATAGATCACTGCCCACATAACTTAACAAATCCCAAATAACCTGTTCAACCTTCAGGGGCATATCATTAATGTGGTAGTTCCCTGGAATAGATTACTTCCTAATGGATACAATAATGCATTTTTTGGCATGTAGTTTCAGTAAATGATTTTGGCACCAGTTATTTATTTGGGATAAACCTTCCTTCAGTCATCTGCAAACTTAGTCAGCCTGAGCCCATTATTATTTTACTTTTACTTCAGGAAAGTAAATGCCAAACAGGAGTGGTCCAGCAAAAACCCTGTGGGACTCCATTGATGACTAGTCTCTTTGTGGAGGTAAATTTCTCCATTTTGATTTCCTAAATCCTATCTGTAAGCTCGTTGGCAATACAGACAATGGTGACACAGGTGTTTATTCCCAGTTTTTAGCTCTTCTATCATGCCTGAGCAGGGAATTGTGTTTAAAGCTTTGTCCAGGCTGAGTTATGTGGTGTGTTCCATTTTGCCTTCATCCATTGCTTTGGTGAACATTTAAAAAAATCCACCAGGAAAATCCACCAGGATGATTAAGCATTACCTGCCCTTGACGAATGCAAACTGAGCTGGGTCCAGTGTTTTGAGGTTCTGCTGTGTCCTGGTTAATTAGGTCTATGATATGTCTTTCTATGTCTTTGCATATGAGGCTGGTAGGACTTTTAGGTCTGTAATTGTCTGGGTCTTCCCTTATGCAGGGGAATGACTGTAGCTGTTCTCCATTCATTTGGTACAAAACCTGTATGGAGGCTGAGACTGAAAAGTGTTGTTGGGGGTGTGGCTAAATCTTGTTTTATGCTATTTAAGATACATGCAGGGATATGTCAGGACCCACTGATGCAGTATTTTTAGCTTTTGACAGCACTTTTAGCACTTAGTCTTGTGTGATAGCTGGGGGCAAGCTAGTTTCAGGTATATCGTATGGGAAACTAAAGAGCAAAAAGGTCAAACAGGCAGGCAGATTTGTAAAAACCTGCAAGAAAAACCTAGCCAACCTAGAGTTTTCATTGTGTGATACCTTAAACCTCCTGTAATAGAGGCCCATGAGATATATGAAATTACCCCTTAAGAACATCAAGTCTTTTAGCTATATGGCTTCTGAATGTCCATGACTTTTTACTTTTTCTCTTTAACAACTGAAAAGACCACAGAAGTACCTCACCAAGAGGATCACTTGCCCCAAACAGATGCCCTATGCAGCTCAACTGAAGAAACTCCAGCTGTATTCGGTTGCATACCGCTTATTCAGAGGTGATTTCTGCCTGACATACAAGGCTATGTCCAACCCAGAATTGATGGACATGCTCCACCTAAAGAAAACCATATCCCTCAGAGCCACATGCTCTAGGGATCTAAACCTCACCACAACAATAAATAGGACATGCTGGAGGGATAGATTCCTGCCCCAGAGACTTCCCATGCTTTGTAACAAGATTCCAGTCTACATTAGGCAGAGCTCCTCACTAACGCTCTTCAAGAGAAACCCTGATGAGTGGATGGGAAACTGAAAGTTTACCTCGGGGGTCACTTCAGTGGCTCTGCTGGACAGAGGCACAGGGAACTAATCTGAGGGGGCGACGAAAGCCAACACATTCTGGATAGGCTTATCAATGCCTTCGGGCAGATAGCCTAGTACCTACCTATGAACCTAAGTCTTTATGGATGCATTCAGTCCATTAAAGCCAAACTCCAGTGTCTTTTTTGCTGGTGGTTATGGTTATGTGCTGGTCAGTGTTGTGAGTTTTCAACCAAATGAATGTATTCCATTTGGTGTACTTTATCTTGCTTCAACTGCCAGACAGAAAAAAGAGATATTAAACTCACAAAAAGCATGCAACTAAAAGTTACATAACTGGGAAAGATTCGGAGAGCATTGCCTATGCACAATAGAATTTAAAACAGAAAAACATGTGGCCTAACTGTGCAACACTTCTAGGGAAAGTGTAAAAGATAGACCTAAAGAGGAAGGACTGAGAGTGGGAGAATGGTATAATGGTGACAGCTAGCTGGCAGATTATTTATGCCTCAGTTATGGAAACATGATTCTAAGAATAGAGTAGTATGATTTGAAGCATAACTCCAGATGTAGTGATAGAGATCAAGTCTATGAACAATTATAGACTGAGAAGCTCTGGGATGTCAGGTACAAATGGAAAACTGAAAAAAACTGGGGTGGTGGAGTGCAGTTTAGCACAAAGTCCAAGAATGGACTGTTCTTTGTTGATGCAGCTTCTGATATTAATCAGCCTGCCTCAAGATAAGTGTATCAGGGATACGTGTGTGTGTTACAACATTAGGGTACACCTGAAAACTTTCTGCCGGAGCAGAAAGCAGAAATCACCGAACATACTTAACCGAAAGTGCTGTTCACCGAAGCAGCACTTTTGGTTAAGTATACCGTTGTGCCGGTCGCACTACGGTGCAGTTAAGGGAGAATTCCATTTTCCCCACTGTAGTGCGACCTCGGAGTGAGAATATGAAAGTAAGGGTGTGTGGGGGGCACAGCACCTTACACAGGGGATGCAGGGGGGCTTACCCCCCTGCATAAAAGAATATTTATTGTTTTTTTTTTTGTTTGTTTGTTTTTTCAAACACACTTTAACGAAAGCACTTTTTTGGTGAAAGTGCTTTCATTAAAGTGCATTGGGTTATTGTGGATTCGGACTATTGAGCATTCATTCAATAGTCCGGTGGTGCAGCGGTTAGCATTGTTGCCTCACAGCAAGAGGTTCTCAGGTTTGATCCTCAGCTGGGGTGCCTTCTGTGCGGAGTCTACATGTCCTCCCTGTGGTCGCATTGGTTTCCTCCCAAAGACATGCTGTAGGTGGAGTGTACACTCTAAATTGGCCCTAGGCGTGCGTGTGTCTGCCTTCGGTGGAAGGTTGGTTGGCAACTCAGCACTGTAAACCTATATTGCCAATCATGAGTGGACAGGTGATCCACTGTGGTGACCCCTAACTGGGAAAAAGCCAAAAGAAGAAGTCCTAGATATCTATCTATATATATATATATATCACATGTAAACATTTGTGTACAAACTCAAGAAATCACTAATTATTAAACTTGCAGACTACACTATCCCCATTTCATAAAATTTGAAAAGTGACTGACCAGTGTTACCCAAAATGACTGTTTACTAGTGTTAATGTGGAATGATATATTATGATCTGACTAAATCCCAGAAACAGAAACAGAAGTTCAAAAAAAGCTGAAGTCAGAAAGTTAAACCATGAAAAAGTCATGATTAAATATTTACCATTAGTTTCAAGTCATTAATTTTTAATACATATTCTGGGGTCTTACATCTTACAGTGTCATAATGCTGTTCCAAGATTACGATAAAAGGATGATTTTTCCTGTTGCCATGCACAATTCCCCATTCATGACTAATTTTTCAACCCTCACTCTGTCCCTCTCTCAACTCTACCTTTAAAATGCACATGCCACAAAGACTCCTAAGATCTAATAACCAAAACCTAATAGAACTGTACAAACCCCTTCACTCTCCAGGACAAAACCTCCTATCCTATGCCCTGGCACGCATATGGAACTCACTTCCTCCCTCTATCCGTACCACCACCAACCTCCCTGCCTTTAAAAAATCACTGCACTCACATTTAACATCCTCATGGGAATGCTCCTGCACCCACCCCTCATAGCCTATTCCCCACCTCTTACAAACAACCATACCATATATTACGAGACACCAATTTAGCCAACTGTAACAACATCTTATCATTTTACAATCCTTACAATTCCACTCATGGAACTATATATTTACACAACAGCAATGCTTGCTCCTATCCAGAACTTAACTTAAGGATCTTTATTTCATCTACTTATATCTTAATTTTCCTACAAAATAAAACCCATAACTTATCACTGTAACTGCTTAACCTTTGTTTTGTTTTCTCTGTAACCCACAAATGACTTAAATTTTAAACTGCTGTAATCTTTTTGTTACCATTGTTTAAAGATTTGTCTCTAATCTACAAATGATTGAAATTGTAAACTAATGTAATCTTTTTGTAATGTTTGTTTTGGAGCTTTTCTCCCCAGGACTCCATTGAAAATGGGTTCTTTTTGGCCCAATGGACTATCCTGGTAAACCAACTGCAAATAAATAAAAATAAAAATAAAAATGACCCTACCATGTAATGACTGTGACAGGGAGATAAATGTGTGAGGGTTGGGGGAGGGGCATAAGAAGCACATTGAACATTAGCAGGAACTCTGCCTCTCAGCATTGATGTATAAACAGATGGCACATTGGAATTTCTTAAAAAGATGGCAGAAAGTTGGATGTTTTCACTGGTAGGAAGAATTTAGCACCAAACAATAGGAGTAACTAGGTGTCTCTTCCGGAATGGATGGACCACATTGTCACTACTTTTTGTTGAAAATATTGGCAGTAGACAATATAAACAATGATCCTTACCTTGTTGGTTACAGTGATTATTATCCATTTGCTGACTAAAAGGGTGGCCTAATGGTTAAGGTGTTTGCCTTATAAACACAAGGTACAGGGTTTGAATCTCACAAGGGGTAATTGGCTAGGCTTAAAATGGCTCGCAAGGGCAGTTAGTCTAATACTAACCTATGAACTATGTCTAAGAGAACTGAGAAATGCAGCTATACCTTTCACAGTTTTAGTTGCTTGCAGGAACAGATATTTGAAACACAAAAATCCACCTTTGTACAATGCTGCTTATGTTGTATTTGTATTTCTGATAACTTCTAATTTAGTATACAGTTGAATGTTACAGCATTATGCTACTAATGTAACAGCATTATGCTACTCTTACAAAGGTCAGACTGCTAAATGGAGTCAACTCATAAATGAGAAATCACTTTTGGTTACTGAAATATTATATTACTTGTTTGTTCAAGTTAAGTTATGTTTGTTGCATGTTCAGGATTTTAGGTAATATTTCTATCTATACACATAATTAAGTGTACAGTAGGTATATCCTGACTTCTGTGGATGCTGTTAGGTTGACCCTAGCAACCTCCCTAAACACACACACACACACACACACACACACACACACACACACACGCACACACGCACACACACACACAAGCACACACACACGCACACACGCAAATGCACACACACTCGCACACACACACACACACACACACACACACACACACACACACACACACACACACATGACACTTTGCATACCCTTCTAGGCTGAACTGAAGAAAATTGGATGAGATTGTACAATCTTCTCTCAATATCTTCCATCATATCCAAAGTGGAATCCAGCACAAGATGACCTAGGCAGCTGGCTAGGGCTCCATGCTGGCTTGGATGTCTAGTCTGGCTACAAAAGTCTAGTCTACAAAAATAAAAAAAAAGAAAATGAAGTGTTGCTGCCAACAGCACACATGTCTAGGGTTTAGCACAGGGAAGTGATATTTACTGCACTACCCATAAGGCAGGAATGGACTGTTCTTTTGTGATGCAGCTTCAAATATTAATCAGCCAGTCTCAATATGTGTGGAGAGTGTGTGTGTGTGTGTGTGTGTGTGTGTGTGTGTGTGTGTGTGTGTGTGTGTGTGTGTGTGTGTGTGTGTGTGTGTGTAAAATGCCACTGTTAAGGGGTACTGTCTAGTTATGTGACTTGTTCAGCGTCAAACACTGAACCTTAGCTAAGGGACTGAAGAGCCTTAATCTTCCACTTTGATTGATATGTCTCCTTTAACGTTTTTTGTTTTGTAACTCACTGAGGATTACAGCCTGCCAATGTCATTCATAGTTACATAGTTTTTGTAGCTTGGGCTACAGCAGTTTATCTAGCCCTTACTGCAGATCAGTAAGTCTATGAGCTGTCAAATAGCTGACTCCTGTAGTACATGGTTAGATTCCCTCAGCCTATATTTGTCCTCCATGTGATTCTGCCAAGTTAATTCACTGGACTGCACTCATAGGCAACTCCTGGAAAAGGACTCTTGTGCCTCATTGGCTGTCCCTGAATGTTAGCAAATGCTTTTCACAATTGTTCTTTTAATTTATGCATCTTTTCACATAGACACTAATTAGTTCTTCACTATATGCCATTTGAGTATGAATCCAAGTACATGTCTTGTAGATTAATGGGTTGCCAGATGTATTTTCACTAAATGTTGGTTTCAAGGGAAGAGAACTTTGTTTCTTATTGCTGCCTATTTTAAATGGAAGGATGTTTTGTTTTGTTTAGAAAAATTGTCAGGGAATTTCTATAATTTTGAATTAAAAGTTTTAAATGAAATCCAAATCACTAAAAGAGATGTAAAAATGAAAAAAAAAATAGTATATATACTGACAAGTTTGATCAGTGTTTGTGGTAAATAGGGAGAGACAGATAAGTAATGGGATAATGATACTGAAAGCAGCCCAATGTCCAAGGTACAATTAATCTGCAGTTCACGGACTCTGCTGGCAGCAAGTTTAAATTGAAGACAAGTCCATGGTGCTTGTACACTGAACTCCAACATAAACACAATTTGCCATTACATCACAGCCTGTAGTACAGGTGCTTATGTTGGAGATCAGTGTACAAGCACCGTGGACTAGTTTTCAATTTAAACTTGCTGCCAGCAGAGTCCGCGGACTGCCGTTTTTATTTTTCTGAGTTTTGAGTGTCTTTTTTCGTTTTTTACAATTAATCTGCCACTGGCCAGATGAATTCAATTCAGTGAATATGAGTTTCAATGCATTTTCAATGAATGTGAGTTTCAAGGAAAGCAAAGTTTTTGCAGTATGTAAGATAGAAGTAGACCTGGATTCACAGATGTTTAGCACAAAGCACTGTAAACATTAGCACAGGTAGTTGCAACCTGAAGGGTATTGTGATTCAGGGATGCAGTGCTGTCATGCAAGGAGAAAAACAGTTCTTTATGTAGTGCATGCAAAATGCTATACAATGATATGTAACTGAGAAGCTCCATGCAAATAAGGAATAGGGATTATGCAAATTATGACAGCAAACATGACTGAGTGATTCAGGAGTGTATAACCCAGATGTGCTATACCAAGAAGCACCATGGATTTTTGGTGTACAAGAGATGCTAGCAGAAGCAGCTGTTAAGGCAGAATCACATGTGCTAGTGGTCACTGTCAAAGCCAGTGCAAGGCCCTTAGATATCATCACCTCACAGACCATCAGACAGTGGGCAAGGAGACAATAAATGACCTAGTCAAACTGTTTTATCCACAATTGGAATAAGTATATATAAAGGTATGTATAGTGTTAAAAACGTAAAGATACATGGACCTTCCAGATAACTCTGGGGATGTTTTAGGGATATCAAAGGCATCAGCCTCCAGTATCCTAAACATTCTTTGACATCATAGGTTCATAGGTGTGTACTAGGCTAATGGCCCTGGAGCCTTTACAAGCCTAGCACATAGAAGTGCACTGGCATTCAGCCACCAGACGTTAGTTCCCAATGCCTCTATCAAGTAGAGCCACTGGAGTGAACCCCAGGGTGAACTTTCTATTTCCCATCCACTCATCAAGATTTATCTTGAAGAGGACCAGTGAGGTGCTCTGCTTGACATGTATGGGAAGTCTATTCCAGAGCATGGGCAGTCTCTGGGTTATGAACCTGTCCCTCCAGCATGCTCTGTTGATTGTGGTAATGAGGTTGAGGTCTCTGGAGCATGTGGTATGGAGGGATTGGGATTTCTTTAGATGTAACATTTCTAACAGAGCTAGGTCAGACATGGCTTTGTAAGTCAAGCAGACATCGCCTCTTAGTAGACGATATGAGATAGAGAATAGCTGGAGTTTTTTGAGTCTGTCTGTGTAGGACATGTGTTTAAGGCCTAGTATCCTCTTTGTGAGGTACTTTTGTGGCCTTTCCAGCTGTTGCACATGTCTAGTGAGGTACATGCCAAATGGGGGATTATACTCTATGATTGGCCTAATGAAGGAAGAGTACAGGAAGATGATGACCTCTTTCTTCCTGGATGAAAAACCTTTGGTAATGAGATGTGCCACATAGAAGGACTTTCTTACCACAGTGGCAATGTGGTGGTCGAAGGAGAGGTTGCTGTCAACCTGTGTCCCCAGATCTCTTATAACACCTTCAGTGTTCAGTGGGCTCCCATCGATATGGTAATTAGTGGAACTGAGTTTTTCCCAAAGGGGATGATGATGCATTTTTTGGCATTAAGCTTAATGCCATGGTTTCGACACCAGTCATTGGTCTCAGTGAGGCCTTTCTGTAGGATGTCTACATCACTTGGGGAGTTAATAAAGGCTCCCAGCTTGCAGTCGCCTGTGAACTTGGTCAGCCAGAGTCCCTTGGTGTTGGCCTGGATGTCTGAGAAGTAGATGCCAAACAGGAGAGGACCCAGGACCGATCCCTGTGGGACTCGACTCGTGACTGGTCAGCAGTCTGACTTGGAGTCTGCTACTTTCACACTGTGGATTCTATCTGTGAGCAAATTTGCAACCCACTTAGTGATATAGGGGTTGATGACTAGCTTGGTTAGTTTATCAATAATTCCTGAGTGGGGAATGGTATCAAAAGCCTTGGCCAGATCGAGGTGGGCTGTATGAGCTGCCTTGCCCACATCCACAGCTGTGGTTACTGACTCAAAGAAGTCAACCAGGTTGAGCAGGTATGATCTACCTTTCACAAAACCAAATTGAGTGGGATCTAGAGTTTGTAGATTCCCCAGAATCTTGTTAATAAGGTCCATGATGATGTGCTTCATAGCCTTACATATCAGACTCGTCAGGCTAATGGAGCGATAATTCCCAGGGTCTGTAGTTGCTCCCCCTTTATGGAGAGGGATGATTGTAGCAGTCTGCCATTTGTTAGGGACAAAGCTTGAGTTGAAGCTGTGATTGAACAGGTAACACAGATGTGGTGCCAGGTCACTTTGTAGTTCATGTAGAACACATCCAGGGATATTGTCAGATCCCATGGAAGCTGTGTTCTTGGCCTTGAACAATGCAGCTTTAACTGTGCTTCAGTAATGCTTGGTACCTGGCATTCCTCCGGTATTGTGATTGGTCCTTTAAGGGGGGAAAAAGGGGTAAAATTGTTACTGAATCTGTCAGCCAGTATGTTGGCAATATCTGTTGGCTCAGTATAGGAGGTACCATTGTGCAGTAACTCAGAGCAAATCTGGGTATTGCCATGGAGATTTTTGATGTAACTATAGAAGGCTTTTTGGTTGGTTTTAGTGTCTGCTGCAATTCTGCCTTCATAGCTGGCATTATTAATGAGGGTCCTCAACTTTTTGTTGAGGCTAATAAGGGAGTTTTTCCAGTCTTGGGACTTCACCTTTTTCTGCAACAATTTCTGCCTTCTATTGTCGAGTTTATTAATGCCTTCCTTTTTTTGGAGGAGAGCGTCTTGGTTCTGTTGGATATGGCTAGTTCCATGCATTTATGTACATGTTCGTACAATGCATTGGTGTGTGATTTGCCAGTCATGCATCTATTTTCCATTGACATGGGTGCTTTGAAGTTAGCCACCTCTGTTTTTAGGAGCTCAAAGTCAGCTTTGGAGAAGTTTTTCACGGTGGTTACCTTTGCAGGGGGTGTGGGTAAGATGTGGATTTCCATGGTGATTAGTTTGTGGTCGGATCTAACCAGGGATGAACTGACTATTGGTGCACAGCAACGGTTACCCATGTTAGTAATAACCAGGTCAAGGATGTTGCTTCCTCATGCTGCATTATAAGGACAATCACCTCTTGTTCCCTAGGGATGCAGAAGAGACAATCACTAATGTGCAGGCAATTTCATGATAGCCCATTTGACTGAGGACCTGCAAGCCATAGGTTAAACATACATGTCCATCAAGGTCCAACATGGTTCAAAGGGACTTGAGATAAACCAGAAGAAATGGTTTCCACTCTCTGAATGGCAAAGTGGTGTGTAATGTCCCAAGGCATTATATCTGCATCTATCTGTTTATCTATAAACACACGTATATCTATCTATAGATAGATACATAGATAAATTTTATGCATTCTGCTATAGTCCACAGAATAAATAAAGCTGTAACTCAAAGGAAAAAAAATGCCATTCCTCTCTCTTCCTGTGACACCTTATGGCTATCCTTGTGTATTTTCATCTTTGTACTATTTTTCCCTTTTCTATCTCCCCCTCAGCCAACTTTATATGGGGAATGGTGTTGGACCTTTTCTGTGCTGACTTTCTTTGGGCGACCTAGAAGACTGCTACTAGCAGCAATGTGGTACTTCATTGCCTGTGCGAATGTGCTTGAACTTTGTTGCACTAGCTTGCCTTGAGTTGGTCTGACAAATCAGTCACTTGTCCCGCTTTAGTACAGCTTGTCTTCTGGACCTGGCGGTTATTCTACTTTACTATTTAGTCCTTTTTTGGTATGTCATTGTTATGACAGCTTTAATACATAGATTAGCTCTGGGCCAAGTTATACTCTAAATTACAGTACAACATGTCTTTGAGCATTAAGCATTCTGGAAATGAGCATGCCGATATGAATGCAAGACTTAAAAGATAAAATTAATAAATAAGTTTTCCATGAATCACACATTTTTGAAAGTCTAAATAAATAAATATTATGCACTAACTGATTCATTATTAGACCAATAGTTTTAAGAACTAATTTTACCGAATTTAAATGCTTACCACAGTAACTGAAAAAAAAACAAAGCACAGCAGTATACTTTATTTTTTATAACAATGCTGAAAGCTTAGCAAGTTAGATACTTAGCATTTTTCCCCTCAAAAAAATTCAGTGGCAACTTAAAATACTCAACTTGTGAAGTATGTTAATTGAAGCAGATGTACCATTTGTCACAAAATGCAAAAACTTATTGACGTAACCCTAAATGAGAAAAGTTTTTATAAGAGTTTTTATATCTTATCACACTGCATATGTAATAATGTATGCAACTTAGAGGAATTGTAAAAATGAAATGCACATGACTACATAGACATTAAAAATAAGAACTCAATACATAATAAGTTATTGAGAAAAATGATTTAAAATGCATAACATTTACATTTCATACATTTCAGAGAGACTCAGATAGAGGATTTTAGATTGTGTGGCAAAAGAAATGCCTTTCTATCCACTGAAAAATGTCTGTCTGATAATTTATTCATCATCAACCCCAAAAAGACCAAACTCGTACTCTTCCTCCCCCGAGCTCTTACTAACCATAAATCTACCTTTGCTATTAAATCTTCTGACAACACAATTATCCAGTTCGATACCCACACAAAACTTCTTGGAGTCATAATTGATGATGAACTGAAATTTAACCTGCACTTACTCCAATGTATGAAAAAACACACCAGAAATTGGGCCTACTGTATTGTAATAAAAATTTCTAACCCACAATGCTAGACTCACACTGGCACAAGCATTCCTCCTTCTCTCCCTCCTATATGCCGCCCCAGTACTCACCAACATTCAAACTACAACCCTAAACAAACTCCAGCAAATGTACTCACAAAATAGCTAAATATATCACAAACTCTCTTTGCAATGCTCATCACTGTACTGCTTTAAACTCTCTCCAATGACTTGAGCTCCCCCAACAACTCCAACTTTCTCAATTTCAAATGCTGCACAACATCCTTTACAAACCTTCATCCTGTCCATCTCTTTCATCCTTTATCTCTACCTATACTCCACCTCGGACTCTCCGTACCTCTAACCAGCAACTACTTGACATCTGCCAATCTAAGAAAACAGTTGTCAAACTATTATATAAATATTCTGTTGCCCTTGCTCGGAACAAACTTCCATTAAACATACATTCCATCACCCAATCACTACATATGCTCAACTCCAAGTCTTGTCCCTGCCATGACCCAACATAATCACCTCTCACTCTCCTTAAATCACTAATTACGTTTTTTTCACACCCATCTCATTTCCCACAACTCCATGTATGATAGCCAATGCCAACTCCTTTTTACCTAATTAAGATGTATAATTTTCTCATGTAAATACGATTGCTTTTGTATAAATATTGTGTTTTGTCTTATCATATAAGTTCTCTATTTTGTTTTTACTCATGCTGTATAAACAGATTTGCTATTTTGATTTTTGTACTATCTCTCATATATGTATGTGCTTCCATTTTTTTTTAAACTGCAATATTGTTTTCATGTAACTATTTTTCTTTGTTACGAGCTTTTCTCCTCTGGTCTCCACTGAAAATGGGCCCCAAGCCCATTTGGACCAACCTGGTTAACAAATGTCAATAAATAAATAATAAATAAGGAAAGGCTCATCTGAGTACAGGAAGGCTAAAAGATCAAGCTACTACACAAAAAGCAACCATTTTTAAAAATTACCGGCAATATTATGCAATGACTTATGATGATATTAAGAAACTCAAAATAGTAATGTTGCCAGCCAGACAGTACAGAGGTAGGACACCTGTCTGTGCTGCTGAAACCACAAGGGTGGGAATGGACTATGCTGCTGTTAGTGGTGGCAGGGGAGAGAGAATGAAGCAGTCAACAGACAGCTCTCCTATCCAAAGTAGATGATGTGGGAGAAACTTAATGTCTGTATGACCACTACCAGATACCAGGAGTCCTGCAGGTCATCTCTGGTGAGGCAGGGAGTGGAAACAATATCCTGAAATCACTGGACTAGTTGTTTCCACAGCTAGAGAAAATGACCAGCCACTGCATGAATTATAGCTCCCATGCTAGATGTTTGTTCTTCCCCATCAGATACCTCACTCCCCAGGCCTAGTGGAAAATTACCATTAAGGTTGAATCCCTGAGGAGTTAGGGGGTCCACCTTGCAAAGGCTTACATCTCGGATACCCAGTGGGAGCATTTGGGGGCTCACTGGATCACCAAGCAGGGAAGTCAGGGAGGAAGAGCTTAAAAATGCACAGAGTTAGGGGAGCAAATAAAAAAATGTCAGTCGTTTTTATATTGAAATATCTGCATATGAAATAAATAAAATTATCATTTTCTGCATTGGTTTGGTTTTTGAAAGATAGATGATACAGTTATACAGTTTATTTGGGCAATAACTGATATGTAAACATCCTTTAGCAAATGTTGAAGATATTACTTTCCATTCTCATGATGCTTACATTCTATGACCTTTTCCCATAAGATACATAAGCATGATGCTACCAGAGTTATAGTTATCTTATTTATTTCTTATTCTGTTATGCATCCTTGGAAGGGAAATTGGCTATGTTTAAAATGGCCTACAAGAGCAGCTAACCTAGCATGTACCTATGAACCTTTGAACAGATATTCAGGTAAACCCAGAACCCTTGGACTTCACTACTGTCACTATTTTAATGTTTGCTATGACAGTAGGGTTAATGTTGATAACGCCTGATCTGTCTGTTTTCTTAACAAATTGCAAAAGTTACAATGCTAAATTTTTTAGCAAGAGACTTCAGAAACATTTTCAAGTGTATTGAAGTCTGAAATAATTTCTGTTTGCAGTAGGGTCTGTTATATTTTTAAGAGGATATTTTCCACACTTTGTAAGGCCTTCAATGTACAATAGATTTTAAAGTTTAATAGCAGTGTAGTTGGCTTTGTATCTTTTTCCAAGTACTTTACCTGACTGGCCTGATCTTTTGATATCAGCCATTTCAGGAAGTTTGAGTTACTAAGTAATAATGCAGACTTGTATAGAGGAATCATAAGCTGCTTTCTTCTCCTTGTAATTTCTCTTATGTGATGCCTATTGCTTGTTTACCTTCAGATCAGACTTATACAATTACTTTGGGACAGGGTCTGGATTATGGAAAGTGGAAATGACAGAGAAACCATATGTATATTTCAGGCAAAGGTATAGGGATATGAGAATGGTGGTTCAGATAAACTAAAATGCATCATTTTACAAATGTCTGTAAATACTAATGTAGCACTATACTGTTGAAGTAAAAAAAAAAAAAGAGAGAGAGAGAAGGTGACCACAGCAGATTAACTGTGAAATGTTAATAAGATGCCTAATGTTGTGGGCATACTCCTACATTGATCTGTAAGATTGTTGTTGTGTCTTTCAGCTTTTCCCGAATAGGGGTCGCTACAGCGGAACTCCGGTCCGCTAATGATTGACAGTAGATTGTTACATGCCGAATTGCCGCCCCTGACGCACAACCTTCAACAAAGGTATGCCCATTCATGCGTGTCTCCACACAGAAGACGCTCTAGCTGAGAATCGAACAGAACAATGTCTTACTGTTAGGCGACAACGCTACCGCAGTACCACAACCACAGTTAATTGATCTGTAAGATTCTGCATTGCAATTCACAGTAGAACTAACATCCAGTATTTTAAAACTAATTCTGGAAAGCATCATTTAGCACTGTAGTACTTGTCGCATACTGCTGCACATTTTGTGAGATGGTACAGTAACATAGTGCTGTCATGTGATAATATGTTATTCTGAAGTAATCAAACTGTACTTATCTGGCATGCACAGTAGGAAATAAGTTCCTTCTGTGACATTATCTGTATTGCACTTATTAAAACATAGAGATAACATGCAGTATTTTTAATTAATTCTGGAAAGCAATATTCGGCATTGCAGTACTTTTTTGACCAGAGCTCTGACATTATGATTTGCATTTTACAAGATGGAACAGATATTGAAGACATAGTATTGTTCTGTAGATTTCTATTCCAAAATACTTGGACTGCATTATTCTGACTGGAGCTTAGAAGTGGTGGAGATCCTGACTGGAGCTATGTTGAAGGAGGGCTGACTGGAGCTGTGACATTTTGCTTTGCACTTTATAACAATGAAAAATGAACATATACATGTAACATACATACACATGTAAACACACACATACATGCACACACGCACACACACACACACACACACACACACACACACACACACACACACACACACACACACACACACTAACAACATAAAACACAAGACAGAATTTTAAAATTCTTGAAGAATACATACTGCCCTGCTGAATGAAAAAAAAAAAACAGATGGGCTGCACATTCTTAATAACAGAGAAGTAACGAACACTAATAAGCCCTATTCTGAAATACCTGAAACATACCACAAACAGTTTCAAGTGGGGGATGATAATCACGTTTTTACAATGCATGCTTTACAAAAAAAGAAAACCTAATTCAAGAGGAGCAGATCATGTAACATATACTGAGAGGAGTGTGTATACCTGGATATCTAGATTTAGGTCTGATCAATTTCCAGTTTTAAATGATTTCTTCAGTTTAAAGTCTATACTTAAATCAAGAATGTTAAGAAAATAGATTTTTTTGTTCTTAATATATTTATATAGATATCTATATTTATAGTTTAGCTTGTTTGTTTGTCTTTTCGGCTTTTTCCCGGTAAGGGGTCACCACAGCAGAACTCTGGTCAGCTAATGGTTGGCAGTAGATTTTTACGAAATGCCGAGGTGCCAGCTCGATGCCCAACCCTCAATGAAGGCACGTCCATTTACACATGCATGTCTTTCGAATGCTACCCAACCACGGGGAAGACGTGCAGACTCCACACAGAAGGCACTCCCAAGCCACTCTGAGAATCAAACGGGAAAACCGCTTGCTGTGAGGTAACAACGCTACCACCATACCACTGCGGCTATATATATAGTTTAGTGATGATTAATAATAGCTGTTTTATAAATAGTTTATTTATAAATGCGGCAAGATGTATTTAATGGGTTTAGGTTGATGCAGGGGGCCCATGTTTCTCTAAGTGCATGTATATGTTTTAAATTACTTTAACTATTGAATTGATTAGATAATCACAGTCATGTGACTTAAAGCAGCAATTTTGTTCAAACTTGAGGTCTTTAGGGCAGGATGCCGGGGAGTTGCCATCCTCCCCGTCCTTGACTCCAGAGATGGGGGACTTTGCATGGGAGGTAGATATGTTTCCCCTTGCACACTTTATTCCTTGGTAACTTTTTCTGGGAGGGAGGGTCAGAAGAGGAATATGGTAAGTTTAGGCATTAATGTCTCAAAGGGCAGCTACATAGAGCCATGGACCTCTGTCTTTCTGTATGACAGAGGGTTCAGCCAAAGACTGTCCCTTGTATGAAGCATGTGGTTGCATGCAGATAGTAAAAAATTTAGGGACATCTATCTTTTGTACATTCTGCTTGAGGATTCCTGATGCAAACAAAAAAAATAGTAATCTCAGAATTATTTAAAGGAAGTAGCAGAGAAAATGATGAGCAAACCCACCATATACAACTAACTAACTAAACAAATGAGCAAAAACATCAGTGCTTAAAATAAGGTGGCAGGAGGTAATAACACTTGACAGCAATGAATGTCTAAAGTAATATCAATTGTTTTCATGTCTAAGAGGGAACAAGGCAGAACTTCAACACATATATATTAAAACACTCACAAATGTGAAGATAAAGTGTGACTGGGTTGAATTGTGTATTAATTCCTGGACTGCAGCATGTCAGAAGGTTCCCTCACTCCAAGGTGCAAGCAGGTATAATTACCTACATGAGGGGATGGGGGATGAAGACCCTGCAAAAAATGGTTCAGTGCCATTGGAGCAAATTTTAATTTTAACCTTTTTCTTTAAAATTCACAATTTACTTTTTTCAGTTTTTCTGTGTAGAACATTAGTCATGCAACCAATGAGAAGAAGACTGACAAAAAAAAACTGTGTCACATTTCAAAAATGTCTTTACTTTGTATTTTACAGTGAGAGTATACCCAGAATGAACAGCTACAGAAACAATGTTGGGTAATGATGAAATCATTGGTTGACAATTGACAAGAAATCATTGAGAAAAGCATTTGCACCTCTGCTTGACCTGTATGAGCAGTCTATTCCACAGTCTGGGAAGTCTCTGGGTCAGGAACCTATCACTCCAGCATGTTTTGTTTATTGTGATGACAAGGTTTAGATCCCTGGAGTGTGTGGCTCTGAGAGATTGGGATTTCTTTAAGTGTAGCATGTCCAACAGCTCTGAGTTTGACATGGCCTTATATGTTAAGCAGAGATCGCCTTGGAGTAGACGATATATGACAGAGTATAGCTGGAGTTTTTTAAGGTGGTCAGCATAGGGCATCTGCTTTAGGCCTGTGATTCTTTTAGTGAAGTATTTCTGTGGCCTTTCCAGTTGTTGCAGATGTCTTGAGAGGTACATACCAAATGGGGTGTTGTATTCTATAATGGGTCTAATGAGGGATGAGTACAGTGGGACAATGACCTCCTTTTTTCTGGATGAAAAACCCTTAGTGATGAGGTGTGCCACATAGAAGGATTTCCTGACTGTTGTGGCAATGTGATTATTAAAGGTGAGACCACTGTCCACCTGTGTCCCTAAGTCTCTTATCACACTTTCGGTGTTTAGTATACTGCCACCTATGTGATAATTCATGGGTACATGTTTTTTCCCAAAGGGGATAACTATACATTTCTTGGCATTGAGCTTGAGCCCATGGCTTTGCCACCAAGCATCTGTTTCTGTAAGGCCCTTTTGTAGAGTATCCACATCATTTGGGGATTCAATAATGGCTCCCAGTTTTCAGTCATCTGCGAACTTTGTTAGCCAGAGACCCTTAGTGTTGGCCTGTACTTCAGAGAAGTAGATGCCAAACAAGAGAGGTCCCAGGACTGAACCCTGAGGTACTCCACGTGTCACTTTTCTGGAGCTGGATTTGGAGTCAGCTACTTTTACAGTGTGGGTTCTGTCAGTAAGCCAGTTAGCAACCCATTGAGTGACGTAGGGATTAATGCTCAGCTTAGTAAGTATATCTATGAATCCAGAGTGGGGGATGGTGTCAAAGGCCTTGGCGAGGTCCAGATAGGCTGTGTGAACTGTCTTAACCTTGCCCATGGCTCTGGAGACTGATTCGAAGAAGTCAGTCAGGTTCAGGAGACAAGATTGGCCCTTCACAAACCCAAACTGGGTGGGGTCCAGTGTTTTAAGGTTGCCAATGTTTTTTGTTTATAAGTCCTATGATAATACATTCCATGGCCTTGCAGATCAGGCTCGTCAGACTGATGGGGCGGTAGTTCCCAGGATCCAAGGTGGATCCCCCATTGGCAAGTCAAAGACCTTCCCAATTGGGGTGGGACAAAATAACACTATTAGTGGACTGGATGATATCTACATTATGTGAAAATGATGAGGACAGTCTTATTTTGATTTTATCACTTACATTAACTCTAGTAGTGAATATTTAAAATTTACTGCTGTATAAATCCATTGTGGATTGGGATAACTGTAGCTGTGCGCCACTCCAAGAGGATATTTCCAAGACTAAAAGAGGCCATCCTATCACTGTATTCTTCATTTTAGGAACCATCATTGAATACAGTGACCCCTTTGTTATACACAATTTTGAGTGCATCGTTCAACTGGAATGGTTCCAAAGATTTTTAATCAAGAAAATTAAAGGTCTTAAATCATCCAACTATCCCAGTAGATTAACATGCTTCTCCTTATACACAGCAGCCTTCCAGTTGCTTAGAAGTGACCTGGGTCTTACTTTTCAAGCCATGAAAAAGATCTAGTCCAATCTAACCACTTTTTTCTTTGCAAAACCAGCGGCTTTATAAACATTCATACTAAAGGCACTAATAAATAAACAAGACTTGCTGGAGGGATAGGTTCCTAACTCAATGTATTCCTAGCCTATGGGATTCATTACTACTGTATGTCAAAGTATGTCTTTGGCAGCCTTTAAGGTGAATCTTGATGACTTGATAGGTAGACACAAATTTGCACTAGGGTTGTCACATAGGTTTCCACTCAGTTGGAAAGTGAGCACTATTGAGGGTTTGTAAAGGGTGTCAAGAATGTTTAAGTTTACCCTCTTAAAGTTGTATATGGTTAGGCATCTTATGTCATCACGGATGTGTGCCTAATGTCTTCCTATGTTCTGTTCAGAGCTTTTAATATTTTTTGTATAAGTTGCCCGTCAGACCAACATTATTTTTACTGCAGTTGCCGAGGCTTCAAGTTGGGACCCTTTTCCTTCCTTGCTTTAGATAAATGATATAATTAATCACATGCATCTTTCAATCATTACTTTTTGTACTGATGATACATTTTTTGACTGCAGTAAATGTTCTTTATCCAGTTTGCAGAATCATCTACAAATCATCTTCAATTAAGTATATATTGGAGCTCAGACAAATTAAAAAGCAACATAATAATACAACAAAAATGCTCACCACTTCTTAAAAATTAAATCAGTTTTCCCGTCTCTGTTTTGGACTTGGACTGGTCTTCACATAGATTCCTTCTTTTATTTAAACAGCAAGCAAAAATTATTGCTAACAAAATTTATAAACAACTCTTAGCTCTGTCTTCATTCATCCTACCTATTAAACTTAGGGATCTGTAGCCATAAATGTTCTTACACCTTGCTTGGAAAACGATCTTCCTATAACCTTCTTTAACTTCTACATATCCTCTGCCTGGTTCAAAATGTTATTAAAAAGATTTATATATTCCTTTTTTCTTGACCACAAAAGAGACCACCAATGCCTAACCTTGCAGGGACCACCTGGCACCCTGTGTCATCTTATGACCTGATTCCTCTTACTCAAACCTACATTTAGGATTCTTAACTTCAGTGACAGTCTGCTTGTTAGAAACAAACTAGTAATAAGATCATGTTCTTGTGATATGTGAGCTAAAACCAGAAACAAGTTTATCACTTCAAAGACTTAATTTCTCAAAGCTAACTTTGAAAACAGCTTCTTCAAGAATGAATCAGCTAACCAGAAAAACAGTCTGGATATAAGAAACATATCCTTACAGCTCCAATTCAGGGGGGTAAGCTTTAGTTATTTCTGAATAATGAATGCAAGCTCACTTAGACTTTGGACAAAGGCTGGAATTTATCCTTTACCTTTTGTCTGTTTGAAAGACTCTTTTTAATACTTTTTCTCCTTTAATAGTTTGATCTAATAATAACACACAAAGCTATGTCAAACCCAGAGCTTTTGGATATGCTCCACTTAAACAAATCCCAATCCCTCCAAGCTACACACTCATTAGCACTCTTCAAGAAAAATCTTGATGATTGGATCGGAGATAGGAAATTCCCCCCAGGGATCACTTCTGTGGCTTTGCTCGACAGTGGCACAGGAAATATAATTTTCTTGGGTGGTGAAATCCAGGGTACCTTTTAGCTAGGCTTATATAGGCCCTAGGGCTAATAGCCTAGTTCCTACCCATGAACACTATAAATAGTGCACATTCTGCTGTAAATGTGCAGTAACTGCACCATAGGTGCATATTTTCTACAATCTGCATATTGTAAAACAGAATCTCCCATATTCTAAGCACTGAATGTAACTCACTGCACAACTTCATTAACTGTAATGCTGGTACATATGTTTCCTTGGAATTTACATTTTCTGTCTCTCTTATGTAAATACATACATAGTATTATAAACATATGGTGATAGCAGCACTGTGGCATCGATGGATAAATTCCTGGCAATGACCCAAGTGACCTGTATTCATTTACAGGCTTGAGCATCTAATGTGCTGTCAGAAGAGGGTGGATGTGCTCATCCTGTGGGAAGGGTGTAAGGGTGTGTGCAAACAGCACACTGTCATGATTCATTTCCAAGGTAGAGAATGTGGAAACAACTATGAGAAGAGTACTGAGGGTGGGCTGGGATTCCTGCTGATGTTAACAACTTGCAGAAGTAAGGGCAGTTCATAACTGATGCCCACTGCATACCCCACCCTTAGGATTTTACTGGACTGGACATGTGTATGGGTGGGGAAATAGTGCAAAACAGTTCCAGATGGCAATATGGTGCCACACCAGGACGCTCAGACTTCTCAATGGCTTCAGTCAATGGTCAGAACAAGACTGAAGAAGGCAAAGTCAGGTCCAGTACACCCAGTGAATGAAGAAAGAAACTGGTGGTAGCTGACAGCCAGCTTTAGGGAGTGAAAAAGAAAGCAAAAAATATATGCTAAGAATTGCTATATAAAATGTTTTTAAGTTTCAGTGCTATTACATTGCTGAATCCATATTAACCCTTTTATGACTGTCTTTGTAAGCTTTACAACTTCTTATGATATAATGATTGCTAGGATTGTCTAATACATTTTGCAGCTGTTGTCGTTTGCCTTTTGCCTGGGTCACGAATGGGAAAAGCTCATTAGGCATGTATACTTGTCCAGTTATCAAAATCAATAAGTGAAAACAAATTAGAAAAAGGGTCCTAGAGTCATTTAAAATTCTGTTTGATTAAAAGCCTTTTGGTAGCTGCTGTGACCCTACGGAAATATGTCCCCTCATTAACTGAGGAAATGTTCCAAGCAACATATGTTTAAGCAACAGATATGAAAGGTAAACTTACAAAGACCAGGTGGATGATTTTGGAAATTCTGGAGAGCATGCCTATAATGATTTATTATGTTTAACATATTTTGATGCTGGTAATATTATGCAACATATTTGAGACTGTGAATGGCAATTTATAATCGTTGATCTAAGTATCCTTCCTGTCTACCTTCTTACCTACCTACCTACCTACCTTATTATCAACCTATTCACCTGAAATTCCAGGACTGACACACTTCATATATGTTTGTTAGAGTAACTGGCTTTCATGATGCCAGTCACATCAAACTACCTCTTGCTTATTTCCAATAAGGGCTCAGCATTATTAGCCCTGATACCCAGTCTTCATTTTTGTCTGTTTGCCACCTGAGCAAGGAACCCCTTCTTATCGTCCTTGTGCCCATTCATTCCTATGTGCTGGGGATTTTCAAAACGGAAGTGAGAGCTGACTGTAGAGGACATTATGCTGGCAATTATGGAGACCTATTGGGCTGCTGTGAGCAGGAGATACATATTTCTGGTTTAGAAACTGAAATTCTGCTTTTAAGAAATGAAATCACTGAATTATACCATGAATTTTAAGTGCAATTTTGGGGATTTATTATGATTTTTAAGTCAGCAAATCTGGATGTCTGGCATTGGTGCTCATGCCATAGTGAGGGTCTATTGCACCCTTGCCATGAATGAGCATACACCCTTGCCCCCCCCCCCTACACACACACACAAAGGACTACTATCAGCAGTTTGGGAGAACACAGTCACATCCCTTGAATTAATTCTGCTACATTGCCTGCAGTCTTTAACTTGCGGGTGACAGACTAACAGACAGCAACCACCATCTTTCCTGCAGGATAGGTGAGTAAGTATTCATCAATCACTCTCATTCTTCCCCACACTGATCCTCCAGTGGTTGAGATGCTTTTCAAACTTGGGTCATCCGGGTTATAGTTAGAGCTTTATCCATTCACAAAATGAAGCCAGGTTATTGATGTCTAGAATCTTTGATTCTAGTCTCTACCCCATTTGTTCTGTTCCCCTACTTTAATGAGTTCTCTATTATAAGTGTGATCTTTAGAATTATGAGTCCTCAAACTCCAGAAATAAACTGTGATTCAAGTAAAATAACAACAGATGTTGAAACTTATGGTACATTTCTGCAGGTGGGCCTTCATTCCATTCACATTCTACAAAATTTGGACTTTGCCATATTGCTTATCCAGTTCAGCTAAGGGACATGCATGGTGAAGGTGTAATAGGCTTCACCCCCAGCAGGCCTGTTACTTAAATATGCTAACTGTCAGCAGAAAGAATACTCTGAGATACCACAACCTTAGACATTGTCTATATCTAAACATAGATGTACTTGTGGTTCCGCTTTAACAAGAGTTGCAATTAGGAGCCTCAGAATTTGAGCAAACACACCAGCACCCATGTGATGATCTCTGCTTCCGAATTACCCATCTTTCATTTTCAATTTTCTTGACCTCCCTTTGCCCACTAATGTTTTGCTAATACTTGGGGTCACATCTTTCTCTCTCTTTGCATTTTTATTTGAAGATGCCTCTTGTCTTTTTGCCATATTCGATTAGCTTACCTCTATACTTGAAACTCTGAAGAACTAAGAACTCCAGTTTATCATGAGCAAACAAGCACACATACACACACACACACACACACACACACACACACACACACACACACACACACACACACACACACACACTGACACAAACTTAAATTTTGAGTGCACATGCAAAATATACAGATACATACATGCCAGCCATTTTCAATTTGTGCATAATCAAACCGTTAACTATAACACTAGTTATTCACATGTAGTGAACATACATACTTATACTCAGCATGACAGAACATCTGAAATTGACTTGTTGGTATAAGAGGCTGGTATTTTTTTAAAGCATTTCCACTGCTACATAAAATAATTTTGTGCACCTCAAAAACAGCCTGCATAATTTTCTGGTTGCTCAAGCTAGGTGAAGTTCACAGGGGTGCATTAAATCTCAAACTAAGGCTATGAGGTGGTACAAGCAGAGACCATCTGGCTTACCCTATCAGTGATCTTTTTTATCATTTATCGTCAAGGACTCTAACTTGCAGTTTACTGATTCTGCATTATTAAATCAGTATTTTCTACTATTTTATTGCCATCTAAGGAAGCTGAATTATTCCTGCAAAGAAGGATGTATAAAATGCAAAATATATCCTTCCGAACCTCATATTAATTTGTTTGCCTTTCAGGATGCTTACTGTGGCATATAGCTTTCATATGCTCTGCGTATTATTAGGTGTTTAATAGAGTTTGGACCTTGCACTTCTTGTTTAAACACTCTAACAACTGCATGACTGTCTTTCTTAAACATTTAACTTTATAAAGCCTACAATCATAACTATTCAGGAAGCCTGAAGTGAATGGTAATGTAACAATATTAATCTCTTTTAGATTGTCTAAACAAATAGTATATTTTAATTTTATAATATCACAATGAGAAAGGTTACTAAAATATATGTATTTCCATTTGGGTCCATGGTGTAGAGGGATGAATCCTTGGCTATGTCCCAGATGACCAGAGTTTGATCAGTGACTTAGGAAATGGAGCAGCCAACTTGGAAGGGTAGGAGTGAGTGACTAATGTCAGCTCACCCATTCTATTTGGGGGTGGGACAGACTGGTCTGCTGTAATGTTGACTATTGTGGTGAAACAGGAGCACAGCATGCTACATATGGGATGGTGATGTGTACTTGGCAATGACAGACTTCAGTAAGGAGTGGATGTTCAGAGGGAATATTCATTAGTGTGCATTTCCCCTTCTCAGAAAGCATAGCAGGTTCTTCTGCAAATAGGCATACACATCAGCTTCCTGGGGTAGAGGGTTAGGCCATCACCAGAAAACTCTGATGGCTACCTTTATGCTGGTCTCATATAGCAGGGTTTTGGCCCAAGGAGAAAACACGAGCCAGTCATTCATAGGAGGGCTGAGGTGGCATATGTGTGTTTGTTGCATGCATGTGTGTGCGCACATGTGTGCTTGTGTGCATGTGTGCGTGGGTGTGTGTGTGTGTGTGTGTGTGTGTGTGTGTGTGTGTGTGTGTGTGTGTGTGTGTGTGTATAGAATAGTGAATTCTAGAAAAATCAATCTGCTTTTTGAATGTCTACATATATTTCCAAATATTATTATCAAACTCAAGACAGGAGGCATCTGTCACCTTCTGCTCATACTCCATTTCAGCCTATCCCTGTTCATTGGTTGTCTGGTCATTCCAATTACTTGTTACACAATATGGTACTATCTGTCTAAAACCATCCAATTGAAATATTCCAATCATGGAATAAGATAATCCACATATCTAAGAGCTGTCATGCTTCAGATTATGGATACCACTGTTATGTTTATTATGGCAATGTTCTGACAGGTCTTGGTTGCAAACATATGGTCTGCATTTTCCTATGCTGCAGGTTATGTACTCCAGGAAACCACAGAGGCCTGTGACCTGTAAGATAATCAGAACTGTAGAAACATTTCCCATAGCAATTACAAGTTAGGTCAGGAGCACAGTTATAGCATATGTACAAGAAATCCAAATGATCCAGTTACAAAATGAATCTAGTTTATCTTAATACTGTATATGAATGCCATCTGGACTTAGTTGTACGGCACAGAAAAAAGGAATTTATGAAGAAACAGAGTTTTAACATGCACAGTGTTTCACAGCAATATGATCCAGGACTGTTTCTTCTTTTTTTTCAAGTTTCTCATGCTCTGATAATAAAGCTTTATTAATATTAGTAATAGTCTTCCTGCTCTCATCCAGTGTTATGATCCTCAGTTTTTTGGGTGGAGATAAATTCTAAAAGGACAATGATAATGGGCAGATAATTACTAAGTATGACGGCTTATACCCCACAATGTAAGTCACTGGCTCTGACATAAAGAAAGCAGTGTAATATCATATAGATAACATGGAAGATAATCACAGCTTTTTGAAGTGACCAAAAAGGAATACTCGTATTTACAAAAACTGAATATACTTTATTTAACTTATACTATATTGTTTGAGACAGGGTCCCTTTATTAAACACGTGAATGCTGCAATTGTTCTTCTCAGTGACTGAATATATAACCCCCCCATACTGTTAATAAAGTGAGGCTGACCATTTTCATTGAGAAAAATGACTTTTCCATTTATGTTAAAGAATAGTTGTTTAAATCTTTATTTATTTATCTATTTATTTCTCTGCTTTTGTTTACCAAAAAGGTCCAACTTTTCTATTTCACCAGAGGCTTTGGGAGAAAAGCTCCAGAAAGGTACAGAAAAAACATCCCTGTGAAACTCATTGGAGAGCAAACTGGTTCACAAATACATCTCAAGAAATAAATGTGGCCCACCCTACCTCCTCCAAAAGACCTGTCACTAGTGGTGCATCAGAAAAGTCACTCCTTGGGTCACTCCTTTTTGGCATTTACATCTGGAGAAGAGATGACTGCAAACTTGGTATCATAATAAACTTCCCAGAGGACACAATGTTCATTCAAGAGGGCCTGTCCCAAACAAATAGCTGGTGTCAAAACCGGGGACTAAAACTAAATGCCAAGAAATGAATACATTGGCAAGCATGACTCCCTTTGTAGCTATCACTTTGACAGCACACTGCTGTAAGTTGATCTGTCAGTCAAAGATATGGGAACCTGTGCTGACAATGAACTGTCCTTTCATCGCCACATAACTTCTGCTGTAGGGTAGTCCTTTTTCATCGCACATCTATATCTAAAGGTATAGAATCCAGGTCCAGGGATCTAATTATTCTACTGTGCTTAGCCCTCATTTGCCTAATAACTGGCTATACTGCCCCTTTTGGCATGTATTTGTTCAAAAACCTGTCACAACTGTAATGATCATAATGCTTCCTCACTAATAACGTCAAGGGTGTAAATCATAATAACTATGCTGACCATTACAAAGCCTTTTCCCTTTTCTGGTTACCATATTGACTATTAAGAGGAGACATCTACTTTTTATACAGAACCTCAACAACCCCTATCCTATCAGGCTATATATTACACATTTGCAAGTCCAGTGGTGGCATAAAAATCCACTTAAGGGATCTTTTTTGCAACCTAAGTAGAACATGTTGGTGAGATAGGTATATATCACAGAGAATTCTACTTCTGTGGACATAAAGCAAAGTAATTCTCTTACTGCATTCAAAGGAAATTTGAATTAATTGATGGGTAACTACAAATTCACCACTGTTTAGCACCCTTGAATCTCATGGATAAGGGGAATCCATTTTACCCTTGTTCTGCCCATGTCTAGGTTATTTTGTACACGCAATATAAGGACTAGAAACTGCCATGGGAATGTAAGGCTAGGCTTTTTAAAATCCTCACAGATCAATAGCCTAGTAAGTACATTTGAACGTATGAATGCATGAACCTCATGATCATAGATGAGGTGAGGAAGACAGACTAAATAGGAGACTGAGAGCTTCATCCTTTGACTTAGGTTTTGCTTCACCATCTCAGTTTAGTACAACACCTACAGTACATTTGCAACTAGACAAATCTTGTGGTCAATTTCCTGATCCCGTCTGATCTCGCCTACGAACAGGATCATACGATATTTAAACTGATCAACTTTAGGTAACTTATTCCTTCTTGTATACATGCAGCAATCCACTAATTTCCAAGAAAAAGCTGTGACTTCTGATTGGGAGGTACTGATTTCCATCTCAGTCATTGAACAACAGTCCTTTCAATGCATATGGAGCATAACACAGTAACCTGAAGGTAATAGGACACTGTCTGCAAACATAAAGATGCATATCTCATGTCCACTTGCTAGACATTCTCAGCACCTCATTTGTACTTTCATAGCCAGTCCCTGAAATTATAAACAACACCCTAGTGCATACAGGGATAAAGCCCTAACTATGATGCAAATGACCTGAGATCTACTATTTGCTCAGGACACTGGAAAAGCCAGGGGAGGGTAAGTGAGAAATGAACAGCTTCTGTCAGCTTGCCTAGGAAGGGGGGGCTAAAGTGGCCTTACCCTCTGTGTAACCAGGTGCCACTGGGCAGTGGCATAGACCACTCCTCTGAGAACATGCCTGGGGGAGGATGTAGGTGAGCCCACCCAAGATGGTGTAGTTATTCTTTGGAGGTGTGTCAGGGAGTAGGTATGCCTATATATCAGGGGAATAGGCAGGCCCTCCTCAGTGACATGGAGTCAACATCAGTATCAGGGGGCAGTTTTAGGCAGCATGATAAAAATGCCTTAGTGGCTTCTGGGATGATAACGTTGTGATTGACTTTCACCGTGAGGAGCAAATGGGCCAATCAACAGTGAGGAGCTGATGGTCAGCAGGCAGCAGGATGCCAAAAAAGAAAAAAAATACAAAACACATCCTATGTAGAGTCTTGTTCTAATGTTGAATGTATTCAGCTTAAAGCCAGTTATGTAGAAACCACTTATACCCTGAAACTATTGTGGCCAAATGGTAAACAGCTATGGGACTGCATTCTGTCACAACATTTCTAATAAGACATCCTGGGGTGCATAGCTATATATATTTTCTGTAGATTCACAAAGCATGTGCAAATCCTGCAACAATGTTTCCATTACTCCAGCAGTATCTCTACAAGGGAAAGGAGCTGACCCACTGTTCGGTCCTACATCGGTCCTAAATTAAATGCACTATATTTGTTGGAGTGCCTCCTACAGAAAGAAGGCTGACCTAGCTTTTTCAGAGGCAACAAGAAGGATGGTACAGAGAGTAGAAATAGCAGCACCTTGCATAATGCAGTCTGGTAATACTGATCACAGAAACAGAATAAAAGCACACAGTGATAAAAGTCAACATGACAAATAAATCCAAGTAAAAATGAAGACCAACCACCATGGCTAAAAGGCAAAATGTTTTTGTTATTGGTAAGCGCTTTCATGCTCTAAGCACTTCATCAAACCACAAAAACATCACTACAAAACTACGGTTTAAATTAAACATTAGTTCATCAGCAAAAAAACAATTAAATCATTAAAAACCACAGCAACCATTAAAATCATTAAAGATAATGAAAAAATCTACATGCCTTAAGTGTTGGTTTTTACTCAAAAAAATGTTTATTAAAATTTTTTAAAGGCATACAGTTATTGTGCCCAAAGCCCTTATATGATTGAAATGTAATTATCCATCTCAACTCATCATTCTCTATTTTATTCCTAATATCACTCCCTTTCACGTTAACATTCATAAGCTGCAGAACCAGAAACTCCAACCTATGTCCTTGATTGTTTTCTTTATGTGTAGCAAAGGACGTTCTTAGTAACTTTCCTACATATATCACCAATATGTTCTAAAATTCTTTCTTTAAGACTATGATTGTTTTCCCCCCACATAAAAGCAGGAACATTTCCTGCAGGTTGCTAGATAAACCAAATCTTTACTTTTACACTCAACATAAATTCTTGAACATGTCCGCCTATTCATGGTGAGATGAATAAAGAAATTCTTAATAGAAATGAAACTACAAGCATTGCAGGATCAGCAAGGGAAAGTACCAATGCTGTTAGATCTTAAATCTGCCATTTTTATATTTACATATCAAAGCTGCCTTTTTAATGATAAACCATTTTTAAAACAAAAACTAGGAGAATTTCCATCTATATTCCTAATACCTTCATCCTCTAATATAATTGGCCATTTCCTTCTTATAATATGACAAACGGTACTAATATTATCAGAAAATATAAGGTGAACCCTCATATTCTTTTTAAAGTAGGTGTTTCTAGAGATCTGCCCACTAGGAAGTGCAAGAAATATGGTTTCCCTCTCACTTTTCTCAAGTCTTTTATTTCATTGGTCATACCAATTTTTATTTTTATTTAAGATTTGTTGACCAGGAAAGTCTGACTAGGACAGAGCCTATTTTTAGCAGAGGCCCAGGGAGAAATGCTACAGACACATGTATTTAGAATGTGGGAGGAAACCGGAGTACCTGGAGGAAACCCACACGAATGCAGGGAGAATATGCAAACTCCACGCAAAAGGCATGCCAGCCAAGAATCAAACTGGAGAACCTCTTGCTGTGAGGTGACAACTGTAACTGCTGCATCACTGCATCACCCTTGACTTCATGATGTTGATAACTTCTATCTAGGAATTCACTACTAAGCATATTATAAGTGCCACTAATTCAGCAGCATTAGTATACACTCTTGACATTCTGAAAAACTGCCCTTTAAGCACATTGTGATGAATATAAGCTGGGTCCATACTTGTACTGTGCAATATACTATTTTTCCAACATGGTTTTCTAAAGACACCTGTATCAACAATACTTACTTCACTTTTTTGTAGATGAGCATCCAAAAAATCTATCTCAGATCATGACCAGTTAATCGTAAATCTAAGAAAAATCATATTCAATTTCAGTTCATTAACAAATTCCATTAGCTGTTCATAGGTTCATAGGTTCATAGGTTCATAGGTGTTTACTAGGCTAACAACCACAAGGGCCTTTTTAAGCCTAGCTATGCATCCCAAATCTCTGACAAGTTCTGATACCCTTGATAAGTGTAAGCATGGGCCAGGGAGATGAACCATTTACAAGTTACCTGTTTGAATTAGAGACATAGGTGCCAAACCAGGGATGAATTTCTGGTTTCCCATCCAATTGTCCAAGTTGCACTTGAATTGGGTTAGGGAGGAATTCTGCTTCACATGGATGGGGAGCATGATCTATAGATGGGGTAATATCTTGGACACATACCTATCTCTCCAGCAGGTCCTATTTATATCACAGGCAATGTTTAAGTATTTAGAATGGGTAATTCTGGTACTGTTTGTTTTTGAATATGCAGGAGGTCCATCAGAGTGGGGTCTGACATTGCCCTACAAGCCAAGCATAGATCTCCCCTCAAAGCCTGTAGGAGACAGAAAACAGGGATAGGGCCTTGAGGCAGTCTGCATAGGACATATTACTTATGTCCTGTATTCTTTTCGTTATGAAAACCATCAGTATCTTTCAAAACTGCAGGTGGCCTCACCAAAATAGGTGTTCAGCAGTCCCATGCCAAAACAAAAACACATCATCAACAAATCTCTTATAATGTGTGATATTCTCATTAAATCTATGCATTGATAGTACATGATCCTGTTTCCATTGTGCTAAAACCATATTGGTGTAGCTATTGGCACTGACAGTACCCATAGCTATGCCTAATTTCTGCAAAAACTATTCATTTTCAAAAATAAACACATTTTGAGTAAGCCTAAGTTGCAACAATGAACAGATCAAGCTAATCTGTTTACCTGAGTATTCACTATGTTGAAACAGAAGCAGTCTAACAGCATCTATACCATATCCATTAGGTATTACTGTGAAAAGTGTACAAACATCAATGGTTACGAATGTAACATCATCAATATCATCAAAAACCTTGAGATACTCGTATAAACTGTTGAGGAAATCCTCAGTATCTTTCAAAACTGCAGGTGCCCTCACCAAAATAGGTTTTAATGTCTCTTCTACATAGATGGATAAAGATTTGGTCAGCCACCTTCATCTTGAAACTATAGGTCACATGGGTGGTGTGACCAGATCCTTATGCATTTTTAGTAAACCATGTATAACAAGCAACAAAGACTCATCTACATTCAAAAAAGAATATATATCATAAGATTCAAGGCCAGCCATCAAGAGGTTATACAAACCTTTATACACGTGCCTAATCAAATTATTAACATTGACTTTAGTTGTATTACTGTAAGTGTCATAGATAAAAGCTGGTACATACTGTTCAAATAAAACATTTTGTCCATTTTGACAATCATGCCACCTTTATCAGCAGGCCAGATCTGAATGGTGTCATTATTATGAAGTTCTTCTAAGGCTATGTGCTCCTCTTTAATCAAATTAAAAAACTTCCTGGCATTATTAGAATACAATGCTTCCTATAAATCCATTTCACACACCCTCAAAAAAAAGCTTCCGGGGCAGATGGATAGGAGGGTTGAAAGTGCTGAGCCTTCTAAATTTATTAAAGACTTGTTGACCAGGAAATAGGCTATTCAACATAACACTCCTACCGAACAACCTAAAATTAAGTATCACATCACTAAACACAGAGCTATCCACTGGTATGAAAGTCAAACCCTTACTAAGTAGGCATTTTTGTGACTCACTAAAAACAAGAGAAGAAATGTTATAAATCAACGTTCCTGTATGCGATTCCCCACCACACTTTGTATGGTCTCCCATCCCTGATTCAGCAACACATGCCTCTTCTTTCTTCTCCTGCTCAGTGAACATTCACCACTCATATGGTTCAAATGTTTCACCAAAACAGGAAGTGGTGGAAAATGGCTGATGGATAAAGGGGTGGTACTGCTGGTTCTTTTGGTCTCATTCCTTTTTTGCAAAATTTGTCCAGTACTAGAGGCAGAACTGGTAACAGTACTAATAACCTGCTCATTACCACTGGCAGAACCATCAAAACCATTAGTAGACACAGTAACGTTATAGGCATTCAAAGTCTCCCTGGTCTTATATGTAGAGATCTCCTGAGACCAAACAAAAATATTTCCATATGTAAAATGAGAGAAATCTTGTAAAAAGAGAAATCTTGATGAGTGGATGGGAGATCGTAAGTTTACCCCAGGGGTCACATCTGTGTCACTGCAAGACAGGTTCATTGTGTCACTACTAGACACAGTATTCTAAATTTATTCTGTACATTTTTGTACCATTTCATGGGGTGGCAAATGCCACATCACTATGGCTAGGCTTACAAATGCCCCAGGGCAGATAGCCTAGTACTATACTATGAAACTATAAATCATTATAATCACATTCTATTTTTCTCCTCTTCTGCTGCTGTAAATTATTATCATGCATACTAATACTGTTCATAACTTCATCAAATTTATAGGAGAAAGCTACATCTGTATTGTGACGCCCATGCCCTGGCCCAGCAATCAAGGAGCCTCAATCCTCACCACTAACACCAGAGAGGGCATCTCATATATGAGGAAAGGATAACAAATACACACAGTAAATTGCAATTTCCCTTAAGAGTATACAGAGATCACAGTCAGTCTGGGGCTGGTCACTCCCTTGCTCTCCAGGTCCCCAATAAGAATCTCCACTGGAATAGTTAGAGGGTCCAGATCTCAGCCAGCTGGGCATGCTAAAATCTCCAGCACCCTCTCTGTCCAACCAGTGCTTCATGTCCTTGCCCAAGTAGCTGACACACACACACACACACACACACACACACACACACACACACACACACACACACACACACACACACACACACACACACACACACACACACACTTTGAGATAAGTTTATACAAACACACAGACACTCCTAGGAAAGGCTGGCACAAGTTCTCCAGCTGTGCCCCTTTTACCCAGACTATATGGTAGTAATCCTGCCACCACCCAGCTATTTATCAGCTACTCAAAAGCCCTTAAACGGGTGCCCAATTATTACTGTGCAATATTAATATCCAATTGGTAGTATAGCCCAGGGTTAAAGCTATTAGAGTGGCCTTGTACAGTTTTGCCAAAGGCATGCAAGTACTCATAAGAGCTTAAATTATATATACACCAACCAGCCACAGTTAAAAGGCTTTAAAATATTTAATAATAAATAATTAAAACCACAAGACAATACTTTCTACTATACAGTCAGTGCTAGTCAAAAGTTCAGAGATCACACAGAAATACTTAAAATAATTCAGTAGTACAGTTCTGACATCACAGAAAAACACTTAGTCTAATCTTTCTCATTCCTAGCTATTCCTAAAAGACAATACAAGTCTAAGATAACTTTCATAAGACAACAGGCAGAGTGCTGTGAGTTGGATGATCATGACAAAACTGCTTAATAATCTCTGGTTCTCACTGTTTAAATTGAAACTGCAGTTCTGCTAAACATTACATCATTCTTCACCCTTCCTGGAGTTCTCAGGCTACACATTAACTACATTTACATTTTTAACATCTCCCTTTTGTTATCTTGCAGCTGTTCAGGAGCAGAGCAATAAAAATACATTTGCATGTTTAAATCTAGCAATTTAACTCTTGGTTAAAACAATAGAAAGAATGTCTTCATCTAGACCCCTCGGCACCACTGTCTACATCAAAGGGTCACCACATGCTTTACTTTAGTCAGTAGAGTGCACTGTTGTCACATTTATTTCCAGTTCTACATGTAACAGTATTTCTTTACATTTAAGACAACAAGCCTGTAGTTTACATCCATATTTACAAATGACAGAATTATCTGCACAATTCTATCTGGCTAGGCTGGCAGCCTTCACATGTATAATTACTTTTCACAGTTCAGAGCAACATAACACTTTGGAGTCAACCAGCTGCTGCTGATGATGATGGTGATAATGAATCTGGTACTATTAACATATTCTTTTGTAAAAGGGCTAGACCTGAACTGCATACATGTTTAATGATTATATTATACAGTGACCGAATATTACTGTTAATCTTATGCCCAATAAATTCAGAAATGGTGGTTCAAATAGTAGCCAGAAATTCTCGTGTCAAAATCTGTCAAAGATTACATGGAATAATATTAATAAGAAGAAGAAGAAGAAAAAGAAGAAGAAGAAGAATAAGAAGAATAAAAAGTATAAGGAGAATAATGCTATGGAGCTAGTCAGCTGCTTGTCATCTCAAAGAATGTGGATAAGCTGATGCTATTCATTAGAATAAGGGTTCAAGCCTCAGTTAGATTCATGGGGAAATCATAACTCATATACATCAGAGCAGTAATATACTGCAGCACTCTTTACTCATTTAGAATAATATGACAACGACTTCCTGAACAGTCACTACAATTACTCTGTAAGAAACAGTAAAGGTATCCCCAGTGTGAAAGTGAAACACTGTTGCATTATATTTTCTGATTAAGCACAAAAACTGACTCATTAATCTCTTGAGTGCACAATGCTATTATTATTTCTCAGAAGGCCCAACAGTTCTGATCCCAAATATTTGTCAGAAAAATAATGCAGCAACAGGACTCCATTGAACTACTGCTTCAGTTAAAAATGAGTAACATCTAAGCAATAAGGTATTCCTTGTAGTTAACATATTGTCAACTTAACTGTCAGTACGTGGTGTAATGAAGAATGAGGCATAGCCATTTGTTAAACTACCCCTAACTGGAACACTGTCCTAACCTTGGGATAGCTCGCTGCTCTAATTTATAAATAGCCATTTCTTTTCTCTCAGTTTTCTAATTATCATCATTTCTTTTTTACTTCTGATGTCGATGGTCACTTTAGTGTAAACCAATCAGCACAGACACCATTTCCCTTTCCTCAGCCATGAACTCCAGTTTGCCTTGGACAATATGGTGGTTCTATAGCACAATTTCTCCATTACTGCTCCAAGTTCTGGAGCTCAGTCCTGCCTTTCAAACATTATCATTGTAGAGACTGCACATTCTTACAATACTGATGTGGACTCTCTCTGGGATGTCCACCCTCCTCCAACCTTACAAAATGTTCTTTTTGATAACTACAAGTGTCTAATATATGTATTACTTATATATTGTATTTACCTTTCCATTTGTATCCGGTCAGGGCTGAAGAGAAGAGCAGCCTACTCACTTGGTTAACAAATTAAAATTAAATAAATAAATATATACCTTTTTAAGCCTTTGCAAGCTAGCTGAGAGATAAAATCGTTCCAGTCTGTCCTGAGTCTACCTAGGACCCCTTCCCTGTAGGCCCGCAACAATTTGACAGCCATCCTGAGGCATTCTTATCAAATACCTATACTAGCTCACCTGGCTCTACTCAGTCTGATGGAAAAGTTCTGAGACTCACTGGGATCACAACCTCGCAATCCATCATTGAGAGTGAACCCAGTGACCCAGCCTGCACATATTATTCTTTTCGTAACTGACAGCATCTTATGACCATAAGTGAAATTGCAGAACTAGAATGATTGGTAAACCAAAAGGTTTGCCCAAGGACTCAGCTTCTTTTTCACCACCAAAGATCATCTCAGTGACCACAAGTCTCTAGCTGCAAATAATTGACTGTCTCTTATGAATGTTTGCCTTATTCTTAAACAAAAGCCTAAAGTGCTTAAAGTCTTCCACTAAAAGTAATCATTCTCACCAGTCCAAGCTGAATACAACAATCCACTTTTTGCATGAGAGCACTTTGATAATTCAGAAGTTTGTATATTTATTCTGTCCACTTTGCTTTTTCAATAGTGAATCAATGAAATGCATGCTATAGAATACATTAATATGGGGCCAAAAGGATAACATTATCTGCAAATAACAAAGATGCTATTTCTAGATTCACAAAGTAGATATCTTCCTAATTTCAACTACATACTGATATCCCCCCATAATTTCAACTGGGTCTGAAGACATGATAAACATTATACACAAGAACAGAGGGAGTGCTTTCATTGCTCTGAAATAGTATTCCTGTAACCATACATATCTGAATGTGTTCAAGTTGCAGGAAAGACTCATGTTTGGGCATTTTTTTTAAGACTCCTGGCATTGAGTAAAGCCATATTAATGTGTTCCAAATTAGAATTTACTAGGTTGGAATGTCAGTCAGATGGACTCTGCCTAAAATAGGCAATATGGGGACAGCAAAGGCTTTAGCCAGAATATGAAAGCCTTGCCAAGACAGGTGAAGGTCATACCTGACATAGCAGGAAGACTTGTCAGCCATCTCATCCCAAGCTGACACATACTGGATTCCCCCTAGAATGGCACCAACTACAGTCAATTTATTAAAATGAGGTATCTTGTCTTTGAATTTCAGCATCATTCTAGGTGATGGAAAAATAACAAACAAGACCAGTGTCTTTCCTGCCTCGGACACATGCATAGCAAGCTCAGTCATATCCTTCTGCACATCTCTCTGGGTACTGTGTCTAAGGCCGCTTACCCCCACGTGGACCACTATCAGGTCATAATCATATTTGTCACAATGGAGAGATCAAAGATCCTTTGTTACATCCGAGATCTTGGCTTCAGAAAGACAGTAAACTGTCATCTTAACTTTATCCATCCTGGTAAGCATGGTGTCTGTATACCTTACAATGGAGTAACCTATTACTAAAACAAAGGGTTTGGAGTCTACACTGCTGTGACTCTTAGAGGTGTGCATCTTCAGTGTGGGTGGGAAAAGAGAAGGTGGATGTGTGGCTGTCTATACTAATGTCTGAGGTTTCTTAATCTTTAGCCTGGGAGGCTTAGGCCATGTTCTCTTACACCCCCAGCATAAGTTGGTTTAGTGGAAGTGCCCTTTGTTGTATGTGTATATATGTTGTGCTTACTGAATGTGTTCTGAGGTAAGAAGATAGCCTTCAAGTTAAATAAATACTGCACATCTCATTTATTGAATCATTCTGAGGTTACAGTAAAGAGTTTTCAGTAAGCATGAGGCTGTGACTGCACTGCCTCAAAATACCTAATGCAATCAGGCTGGCTACAGAAGGGAAACCAGCTGACTGAGACTCCATACTGTCCAGTACAGATGAAGGGTATAGAACAGCTGACTGAAATTCCATACTGTCCTGCAGAGATGAAGGGGTCTAGGATAGGTTAAGAACAGGATAACTGACTGCGTTAGAAAAAGGCGATAAACTAGTATATGGCTAAAGGATAAAAAAATGAACTGTGACTATGTAATAGTCTCAATGTGCAAAAAAAATGTAAAAGTGACAGACTATGTAGGGTCAATAAGGAAGTCAATAACAGTGGCAAATTCAATGAAATAGCTTAAAGTAATAGGCTAATGGGGTTTCTACCTAGCCAGTAAAAATAAAGAACAATGGGTAGTCTGACTCAATGGATCTGGATGCAGTAACTGTCCTAGCAACAGATAATGTAAATGAGGATTTTAAAGTGTAGTAACTGGGGCTGAATATCCATCAGATACTCTATAGCTTGAATCATATTCTGTCTAGATATAGCTTGTAAACAAACCATTAATACACAGCTTGCTGTGCTAATTTGACGTTTTTATCATTATTTGCTACATGCTTACTAGTGTTACTTCAGCTGCTTCTTACTATTAGATCCACTGCAAGTTTGCCCATAATATTCAGTTTTGGTGAGACTAAGACAGTTATCCAAGTGGGGGGCACTTGCAGTTCGTGTGACTTTTCATTTTAGTATAAAACTTCACCAAAGGAAGACCACTTTTCATATTACCTATGAATAACTGCATCATCACTTGATTTGTCATAGGCGTGCTTTGTTTTTCAGTTTGAGAATAAGGGAAATGCTGATTTTCATGTTTGTTGTACACATTTTCTCTTTTCCCTGCATTTTTGTGACTTCACTGTTTGCATAGATATATATCAAACATGGAGGTAAAATCCATTGCAAAAGCAATTATTTTATGCAATGAGATGTCTTCATAGTAATGCTTTGCTTGTGAATTTCATGTCATTTTATCAGCTAAGCAATAATGCAATTAATCATAGTAAATCCATAAAAGTGAAAGTGTAAATAAACAGAAAAGCAAATCTAACATAGAAACTAACTAAAAACAGATAATTTTATCTTGAGAAAAGAAAATTTCACACAGAACTGATCAACCTTCAGAATATTTAAGCATCAATCAGAAAATCTGCAGAGGTATTTTGAGAAACATTATATGACAATGTACTCCATTTTATGCTAAAAGTCATTGTCTGTCACAATGCAAACACAAACACGTCCTTACAAGTGGAATGTAAAATATTACAGCTAATTATCTAAGCTATAATAGCTAGGAGAAAATAATATCCATAAATACAAGCTATCAAATTAAATCAAGCATTACAACGTTTATCTAACTGGATAAGAAAGTACCACTACTAAAGTATGCCTTTTCTGCTTGTCTGGTATGTCCACAGTGCTATGGACTGGAGCTATGAGAAATCACTTCAAGAAAAACAGTGTTATTAAAGTTGTCATGCTCTTGTCGCTCTGAGTAGCTGACACAACAATTCAAGGCTTGCTGGAAGCATTGTACTTCCCAGAAGATGAGAATATTAACTGACATATGTCATGAAGTGAGGTCATTCCTGTCAGTTTGGTACATCTAAATATATCAGGAGAACTGGTATTTTAAACAGTACAGCAGATAGCCTAGGCTGCCCATATATAAGGAAATGCTTAGTGACAATGAAATATAGACAGAATATATGCATACACTGATTGATAGTACTGTTGTGATATATGGCAGTTTTATTTTTTAAGCAATTGCATGACTTTAAAATTACTTTATTATTTATTGGTCTAAAAAATTATCGGGCCATATGTTTATATATAGGAACAGAGCCTCCTTTGTAAACCAGTCTAAAGGCACATAGGCTTCATTTAGGCTGCTTGATAAAAATCCATTGATTACTGTTATCAAAGGAACAGTCCTGGTTTATATGTACATGTCAATAATTAAGTTAGAATTTAGGCAAGTATTCCTATCAAAGCTTCACAAATACTAAAAGGGTGAAAGTGTGAGATATCAAATAAGGCTGCCAATTAAAAAGTGCTAATAAACCTTTTATCTCATGATTTTTTACATTTCTTTAAGTGACTTGTTATAATAGTCATGTCAAAGAACTGGTTCCTTGGCACTTCAGTCTTTCACAGCATTCATACACAGCCAGACAGTATTGTTGTTTTTCAGAGTTACAGTCTTGGCTCCAGACCTCACCTCCAAACATTGTCAGGGTGGAGTATTAAACTACTTATTATGTTCTAATGGGTATTCTCTAGGTATGTCTGTTCCCTCACACTTACTACAAATATGCTTCCTAGACTGACTGTAGGTTTGCACTGGGGAGTTTGCTCCGTTTATGTAAGCGCACAAGTGCACGTACGCGAACACACACACACACACACACACACACACACACACACACACACACACACACACACACACACACTGTATATGAGATTTTGGCTCCCTGAAATTAATCAGGTAGCAAAATAAAATAAATAAAGTTACCCTTTTTTCTCACAAAAAGAGTTATAACATTTTGAAGTATTTAATGTGATTTAACCACTTACAAGTAAATTATTGGCACTTGCTTTATTATTATTATTATTATTGTTATTATTATTATTATTATTATTATTATTATTATTATTATTAGTTTACCTGGGAAATCATGATGACATTTATTATTTTTAGACAGCGGCTTTTGTTTAAGTAAGGCATTTTTCTAATCACAGAAGATAGGTAAGGCTTGTTTTTAATTGGTTTCCAACTGTTTTTCTCCCTTAAGATTCAGAAGATGATGGATTATTTAAAGATGAAAAGAAATGCCACCATTATTGTCATCTTTTCTGTCAGCTTCTCTAAAACAGACCTGTACCTCTTCTTCTTCTTCTTTCAGCTTTTCCCGGTTAGGGGCCGCCACAGCAGATCATCTGTCTGCTCATGATTGGCAGTGGAGTTTTACGGTGTCGAGTTGCCAGCCCAGCGGCCAACCTTCCACAGAAGGCACACACACGCACACCCTCACACCTAGTGACCAATCCACCTACTGCATGTCTTTGGAATGTGGGAGGAAACCAGAGCACCCAGAGGAAACCACACGACCACAGGGAGGACATGCAGACTCCGCACAGAAGGTACCCCAGCCAAGAATCAAACCGGAGAACCTCTTGCTGAGAGGCAGCAATGCTAACCGCTGCACCAAGTCTGAAAAATAAGGATTCTCTGAGAAGGCTTGATGCACAGGGAGCCTGCAAACAAAACAGAACCTGTGACTGGCAGTTTGTTTTCTGGCTGAAAATGATTAAGTGACACATCAGGCCATGCAAATCCGGAAACTGCGGAAAATTTAGGTCTCTTTTTCTGCTTTCATCTATAGTGCAGTGGTCTTAGAATTGTTTATATTAAGTGTATATGGCAGGGAGGAGGTTAGGGTTACTAGACTCAAAGCCTTATGTACACATAGTGAGGGGGATTTGCTTTCCATAGAAAAAAAGTGACTCAGCTTTTAATCTTTGGCTATTTTGAGATGCAGATCATTGATGTGGTTTTGTGCAGATGTTTGACAATCCCTTAACCAAGTTCTAAGTTACAGAGCTGAAAAGAAGCTCAGGACTACGCATCACACTGCATCTAACTTTGAAAACAGATAATTTCTAGTACATACTTTAGCCTCCAGGGAAGGATGAGGAGAAGGGAAAATATGAAGAAGCTTTGAAGGCTGGAAAACTTCTTGTAAAAATCCTTTTTTATTCTTTCTTTCCTGCCTTCCTTCCCTCCTCCCCTTCTCTCTCTTTCATATTCCTTCCATTCTCACTAACTCCCAACCTTCTTTCATTCTTATCTCTCACACAGTTTTATTAAACCATTTATAGAGATAGTCAAAACAGATTCACAGGTTAATAGGTAAGTATTAGACTAGCTGCCCTTGTGAGACATTTTAAGTCTAGCCATTTACCCTTTTGAGCTCAAATTAACTTACCCCATTTGGTTATAGACTGGCCTTATCCATCCCATTGTCAATAATTATATATTACCCCTAAAGATGATAAGTGGGATCATACAATAGACAACTTGAGGAGATCCATGAATAGGATAAAGCATTTAGGTGCCGCCTCTGTTCATTAAAAGTACAGGGGTCAGTCCTGAGGTAAATTTTCTATTACCTATCCATAGATTCAATTTGTGCTTGAATATTAGCAGGAATGTGATTTGTTTTACATCAGTCAAGAGTCTGTTCCAGAGCAGCAGTACCCTCTGTGAGATATACTTGTCCTTCCTAACCATTCTGTTGATGTTTCAGAAGAGGTTTAGATCCCTAGACAGAGTATTTCTGATGAGAATTGACCTACTGGTGTGCAGTAGGTCCATCAGTACTGCATCAGGGAATGCCTTGCAAGCCAGACACAGGTCACCTGTTAGGAGTGTTTGAGATACTGACCATAGTGATAGAACTTTGAGTCAGTCCATGTAGGACATATTGTTTAGGCCTTGTATTATTTTATTAAGGAATCTCTGTTGGTGTTCTATTTACTGCATGTATCTGGACAGATACATGCAACAGGAGGCTTTATTCTTAATGGCCAATCTAATAAGGTCTGAGTAAAGGAGTAAAAGGGAACAATGATATCTCTAAATCTAGACACACTCCCTTTTATTATAAGCCATGCAGTATACAAGGACTTTCTTATGACAGTAGGCACATATTATTTGAAAGTTAGGTCACTCTCCACATAAGTTCCCAAATGCTGAACAACTGTGTCAACTTTTAGGGTGTTCCAATCTGAAGGGTCAATAAAAGACTTAAAGAAGGCACTGAGTAGTTCTCTATCCTGAGGAAAGTTAAGGTCCACCCTTAAAAGAATGAGGTTATGGTCTGTGGTATTTAAGCCAGACTTCCAGGTGATTAGATTGTATGCATTCCCAATCTTCCAATCTTGGTAGGCAGACAGACACAATAAGGTGTGTGTGTGTGTGTGTGGGGGGGGGGGGGCACAAATAACTTCTATGCCTGAATGCATGAAGCCCTCACCAGTCAACTCTCTCTGTGATTGGTGATTGTTCTATCTCTAGGGATCAAACGGGCTTAGTTGGAAGGTGGCTAATGGTAAGCAACAGAGAGTGACAAAAAGAATGCAAGATATAGTTTAAAAATGTCTTTGCAAGATGTTGCTGTATCTCTCAGTCCCTGTACCCTTGATCACTGAATACATTACCTCAGAGTTACACTGGCTTGGAGAAAAGGCACATACAGTTAATGATTTTTCACTCTTTCTGTGAGTCCACTGTGGTAAAATAATTAAAGACTGGGGTGGGCAGACCCTTCACTTTGGCTGATGCATGGAGAGCATTCCAGCCTGCATAAATATTTTTAAACTAACTAAATAGTTTCATGTGGTAAACAAATGGGCCAGAGGGATAATATTTTAAGTCAGCTCTGCTGTGGGATGCTCAGTTGTGGTAAACCAAACAAGATTATCTTATCAGTTGCTTGTATGTTAGTTCTTAAAAAGAGAAATCAGTGTCATAACATCTGAAATTATTGTCTGAGTAACTAAGCACCTAATTTGTAATTAAAATTAAAAACTATTGTACCAAGTGTGCGCTAAAGGGTTTTGACCTACAATAATTATTTCTCCTCCCTGTATTTTCCAATAGAGCCTACAGCTCCACAACTGCTAACTGGGTCAGATCTTTCCCCCCATTATTATATTCAGCGTGGACACACCAGACTATTTACCTAAGAATATTATTGTACTGCTATCAAAAAGATTGCACTGACCCTCCAGTTCTTAAAAGGTGCTCATAACAACTATTTTTGCAACTCAGCACTGCTGTATTGTTGCATTTACTTTTCTGTGGTATTTACTCTTACTTAGTAAACTGGTACTTGCTGTGACTGAGCGCTATGTTGGGACCATCAGCTGCACTCCATTCTCCTCCCAGCTCTTCTGAAAGCTTGTTTTGCCATTATTCTTAACTTCCCACCTTTCTCCCTTTTTATTACAGTTACTAGGCTCCTTTCTATCTCTAGACCCCTTCCCCAGAGCTATAGTTGCACATATTCTTTACTAGTATCTATATAATAGAGTAACCAGTTTAGGAAATTACATATTTGCTTACTTGTATTAAAGTTATTACGAAGCTGACTCTCTGCTGCTCCAGTCTCCAGTTAACTAATTGTTTTTCTAGACTTTTCTCACTCACATGCTTTCCTTGGTCTGGGTATATATGAATGTCAGGAGCATAATGAACAAAAAGAAGAACTTCCCACTCAGATCCACTAATACTCCTCAGATATTGTCATCCTGACTGAAACACGATTAAAACCAAATATTTTGGGTATAGAAATCATTCCCCCAAGATATGATATCTTGCATAATGACAGAATAACAAAGAAAGGCTGCAGGGTAGCAATTCTACATAAAAACACTCTAGTCTTATCTCAAATAAACCCCACCATCCCAGATATAGACAAAACTGAACTAATCTTTTCGAAACTTAAGGTTTATCAGAAAAAAACACATTGTTATCATGGGGGGTATAACCTCCCCCAGGTAATAATAAACCCACCCTGGAAAGCATTCTCCAGTCAACCTCTGACTCTCTACCACATGAAACCATTATACTTGGGGATTTTAACATAGATTGGTCTACATGCTCCACCCAAAATCCCACTAACCTGATAAATCTGTATGGCTTCACCCAAATTATCACTGCTCCCACAAGGATAGACAAAGCGTCAAATAGAGAAACCATCCTTGACTGGATCTTGCTTAGCAACCCCAAACTATCTTATCAATCCGGTACCCTCCCAGACAATATTAGTGACCATCGCCCAACCTATATTCTAAAGTATAAACTCCATCATAGCAAATTACCAACCCACCAAAGAATTCGTAGCAAGAAAAAATATCAACCCCAACAATTTCATATAGGAATTAAAAGCATATAATTGGACAATTCTTAAACAACTTCCTCTAGAAGACACATTAAACCTATTCAATATGATATTCCTTAACTTTCTAAACAGACATGCTGCAGCCAGAACTGTAAGAACAAAAAACATACCTGCTCCATGGCTAACTAAAGAGACCAAACCCCTCATCTCCATTAAGAATAAAGCCTGGGAATACTGGCACTCTACTAAATCTCTAAATAGCAAACAGACCTGCCAGGAACTTAGAAACAAAACCAATAAATCTATCCTCAAAGACAAACAAACCTCTTACCTGTAACTCTTGGAGTTCCTCAAGGCCCAGTCCTAAGCCCACTTCTTTTCTCACGTTTTACTAATAATCTTCTCACCTCTACTGATCAGACATCTATAATACAATATGCTGATGACTACATTAATATATGCTGCTCCCACCCTCCCAGACTTGCACACATCTACCCAAACCTCCTTTCTAGTGGTAGAAAAATGGCTAATAAACTGAAACCTTGTACAAAATCCTAAGAAAATGAAATTACTCTTATTCACACCGATCCGTGTCAACACATACCCTCAAACTTTTAGCATAATCTCCTCCAACAACACCACAATATCCCCAGTTGAACATACCAAGCTGCTAGGAGTTGAGATAGATAATAAGCTCAAATTTGACATACATATCACACAAACAGTCAAAAAAGTTCATGAAAAACTTGGTAGCCTTTACCAAAACAAGTAATTCTTTACTACCACAGCCAAAACAAATATAGCTCACACTCACCTACTGTCCACTCTACTATATGCATCCCCCATATTAACCAACTTAGCCAAAGCCAAACTAAATAAACTCACGTTATTGTAAAACAGCTAAATTTACCACTGACTCCCCTCACCGCACCCACCACTGTATACTACTCAAATATTTAAAATGGCTAGAACTACCTCATCTGCTACAGTTCAAACAACTAACACTTACCTACAAACTCCTACACCACCCTCACAAAACTCTAGCCCTCTAAAACCTCATCCAGCCACAAATCAAGACCAGACCCCTATGTTCCAAAAATAAAATACTAATACAGACCTCAAGATCCAATAACATATTGGGTAACTCACTTTTCTCAAACTATATATCAAAAATATGGAATGCATTACCAAGACATATAACAAATCTTACCTCTCTAACTATCTTTAAAACTACTCTCAAAACCCACCTAGAAAATAGCTGTATCCGTTCCTTTAACAGCCCAGGATGAACAACCATGTACATCACACACCTCCTTCACAATAGTAGCCCTCTTACACCACTAATGACATTTATTTAATAGTTATCAATTCTTCTTTCTCTTATGATGTTAATTACAGTATGACATGTTGATGTATTACTCGATTTTTACTTCTAAACCAAAATGTTTTGATGTTTTAATTGATCTATTCTTTGTTATATTTAGTACATGGATCTTATCTTGCTGCTTTGTTTTACACCGTACTATGAGCTTTTCTCCCCAGGCCTCCACTGAAAAAGGACCTGTGTCCAGTAGGACTTTCCCGGTTAACAAATGTAAAATAAAATAAAAAAAAATAAATACAAAGAAATGGTACGAGGAGCTTCACTAAAATTTGAGAGTAGATCATAGGATCATAGGATCACATGAGGGTACTAGGCTATTGGCCCTGAGGCCCTTATAAGCCTAGCCAAAGGTTTAGCCCATGTTTAGACAAATCATCACCCAATGTCCCTGTCTACCAGGGACATGGGTGGAATCCCAGGGGTATATTTTCTGTTTCCCATCCAGTTATCCAGGTTGTGCTTAAAAAAGGGGTAAAGAGGTACTCTGCTTGATGTGGAGAGGGAGTCTCTGGGACACAAATCTGTCTTGCCAATAAGTCCTGTTGATGTCACAGACCAGGTTGAGTCCACTCACGTGAGTTACTCGAGTGAAGCTTGACTTGTGGATATGCAACAGTCCCATCAAGGTGGGGTCCGTGATCACCCTGTATGCCAGACAGAGGTCACCTCTGAGGAGTCTGTATTAAATTGAGTAGAGAGATAGGACTTTTAACCTATCTGTGTATGGTAGATGTTTGAGCCCCTGGATTCTCATGGTGAGGATATTCTGTGGCCTCTCCGACTGCTGCATGTGCTTTGCAAGGTACATGCTGAAAGGTCCATTGTACTCAATAATGGGCCTTATAAGGGAAAAATACATGGATGTTATGACCTCCTTGTCCCTGGATGAGATACACTAACTTAAGAGGTGGACCATGTAGAAGGCTTTCCATTCCACGGAAGCAACATGGTGGTGAAAAGTCAGGTTGCTATCAACCTGGGTGCCCAAATCCCTCATGAATGAGTGCTTATGACATTGTTATTAATGTGATAACTTGTGGGGATGTCACTCTCCCCAAAGGGGATGATGATGATGCATTTTTTGGTATTCAGCTTTAGGCCATGTTTCTGGCACCAGTCAACTGTCTGAGTGAGACCCTCATGTAGGATGTCCATATCACTGGGGGAATTGATAACAGCACCCAGCTTGCAGTCATCTGCAAACTTGGTCAGCCATACTCTACTGGTTTTGGCCTGCACCTCAGAAAAGTATACCCCAAATAGCAGATGCCCCAAGACTGAACCCTGGGGTATGCCGCTTGTTACGGTTTGACCATTCTTAACAGGGGAAACTATGATAAAGAATGCTCTTTAAAACTAGTTTGTGGATGAAGAACAGCAAGGGGGAAAGAGCAAACTACAAGGGCTGCCATTTTCCCTTTAATGCATTTTGCAAAACACAGTGATGGAAGCTAGGAGTAATGAAAGTAGCATTATTCCTATTTATCACTGCATGATCCTTTAGAAACAGTGAAGCAACCCTTCTGAGCAACAAAAAGATTTTCTCCATTCTGCAAGAAGAAGTATAAATCTAGCTAGTACAACTTCTAGTAAATGAAGTCTATATTATTTGTTAGTCAGAGGATTAGGTATTAAAGTCTGATCAGTCTGATCCTTTAGCATCCCATAATTAATTTATTCTACGGAACCTTAAAATCTACTTAGGCTTTGATTCTACTCAAGTCACCGCAAGAATGTTCTAGAGCACAGCATCAAGTAATGTTTATTTTCCCAAAACTTTATTTGGTTTTACATATATAAAAATAAAAAAGCAACCAGACTCATTAATAGCAAGGTATATTAACAGATAATAAAATGAACAAAACTTCAAACCAGAAAACCTTAACTATATTATACTTATTTACAACAGTGCCATTCAACTAGGTAATTTGGGTAGTCAAAAATACAACCTCATGTTTCAAAACATTTGAGAGAAAGGAGGGGATAGAAAATCAGCATATTTAAAGGAAGAAAAGGGGGAAAAGGGGCATAAGCTCCATATAGCAAAAAATTAGCTAATTAGGGGTTGACAGAGTAAACAAGGAAGTTATTAAATAGAGGTAGAAGGAAAAAGGAAATAAGATAAGGAGCTGTATAATGAGGAGGTAGTACTATAGAAATTGTATTAAAGCTGTTTTGGTAGAGATAAGTTTAAATCGATTTCCCAGTATTCAAGATAGTAAGGTTGTTTTTTACTATTAGACAACCCAGTTTTCTGGGCTAATAAGTTCTTGATTGCCATTTGCTTGAACCCCCCCCCCATGTTATTCTTAGTCTGTCCATCCATTTGGAAGCAATGAAAAGTTTCTTTAATAGAAAGATATTAATTAAGATATGAATTTGATTTGACGTTAGTCCTGAGGGAGGAATATGAAGTAATGTAAATTCCCATGACAAGCTGGATTTTACAAAACCCATCTTTTGGAGCTGGACCATAAGGGAATTCCAAAGTTTAGATAAACATTTGCAGCTCCCAAAATAGATGGAGCAAATCCGCTCTTTGAGCTTCACAATAAGGACAGAAAGGTGAGATGGAGGGATTGAATTTATGTAAAACAGTGGGGGTAAAATAAGCATTATTAAGAATCATAAGTTGTGTGTACATCAGTTTCTTCAATGGGAGTACCTTGGAGGTTAAAGTAATTGATTGTTTTAATTGTTGTTCAGAGAGTGAAGGGTTAATTTTAAGCCAAAACTTAGCAATGGGAATATTAATTTGGCATTTAATATTAGTTATTAAGTTATATGCATTTGATGTCATTTCTTTCCTTGATAACATCAGTTTCCAAAGGGAGTTCCATGTTTCAATGTCCCTCATTGACAAGTTATCCTTGGAGAGAAGGTGATAACATAACTCTTTAATCTGCTTTAGTATGATGGTGTAACTTTTGGGTAGATTAAGATGTTCCCTAATTTCTGTGATGGTATAGTTGCAAAAAGGCAATGAATCTAGGATTTGTTTATTTTTTAGTAGTGGGAAGTTATTTAAATTAAACATAGAGTTGTTAATTTTCAAATTTGGGTTAAGATGCAGGGGTTGCAAAGTCTCCATAGATACGGATAGGTTTAGTGAAGCAAAGAATTTTTGTAGGTCAGTTATAAAATATTTGATTGGATTAATTATCTTATAAGGCAACAATTCCCTTTTATGAAGGAAGGGGAGTGCTTTGGGGTTGAAGTTTAGTAGTTTTACATATTTATAATATAGATTTAACCATATAGGTATCCAGGTGTTGATTGCCGGATCATGTTTGGTGATTTTTGTTATTCTGCTACAATTGATAAAATCGAAATATAATCTGAAATATGGTAGGTTAATTCCCCCATTTGATTTTGGTTGTATTAACTTACTATATGGTATCCTAACAGATTTAGGAGACAATATACATTTAGCCAAAAATTTGTGTAAACTATTAAAGAATTTGTTGAAAGTTATCACTTGAGAGGACACGAATATATATAATAATCTAGGTAGTATGTTCATCTTGACAATCTCAACTTTAGACATAAAGGGTAATTTCAGGTTTGTCCATCTGTTACAGTCTTGCATTATAGCTTGCGATTTCTTGAAGATGTTATTCTGATAGAACTCCCCTTTATTTCGGTAGAGTGTAATCTCGAGGTATTTAGTAACTTGTTTTATTTTAATTGTATTTTGGTAAGGGTATAAATATACAGCCCATATAAATATACAGCCCATATAAAGATCCAGCCCAGAAATTAGTAGTTTATTGGCCATTTTGGGCTAATTTCTATCTCTTTCATTTCCCTGCTATAAATATTGCTTTTGCCCGGTTTTGCATTCCAGGCAGCACTGGTTAGCTAGGGTATAACTATTCCTGACTCCACAAAGTCTCCTCTTCAATTTTTCCCTTGGAACTAGACAACCTTTCAACTTAAGCACTCAAGCCATTCATTTATCAGCCCAGCACTTGCTCATAACTCATAGCAAGCACTTATAAACCCTAGCACAAGACTCTCCTATACTGCACAGAAGGACAAGGCTCTCCATACAACCCTACCAGCCATTCAGTAAAACAGTTCACTGTACCTATCCAGGCATATCCAAAGGGCAGTTTCAGGAGTACTCTCCAGTCCAACTGGTGAATCTGGGCATTTTGAGGCAATGTTACAACTGCCTCATGTACACAGACAGCTCTCTCCTACTACACCAAACACTAATACATGTGAGAGATGCAATTATACAGCCAAACTGGAGGCTAAGCTCTCTCAACCCAAGGTTGGATCAGACAGTCAAGAGGAGAAGGGAAATACTTGCATCACACCACCAGTCTCACATAGACCCATTAAACCAGCACTGGCAAAAAACACACATAAATACATGAAAACATACTCGGAGGCTCTAAATAAAAATATGCAAAAGCAACAGAGACCTCCAAAGCAGACATCCAAGCAACTTCCACCCCCCAACACAAATCATGAAACACATACTTCACAAAACCAGTGCGCCATGCAATCTTAAGGCAAATAACATACCCAACATACTAGTAAAAGGTGACATTATAGTCAGGCACATTGACGACCCACTCACTAAGCTGAATAAGGAGAAGGTTACTGTTAGCTGCCTGTCAGGTGCCAGGATCCGCCACATAACACAAGCACTCAGGTCACTCCAGAACAAATATAAATATGTCTCTGTCATTGTCCATGTTGGTGTGAATGACCTGAGCTGTACCTCCCTGGACTACATGAAAAGAGACATGGAAGGGCTCTCTGATCTTGTAGCCCAGGCTGGTATGACCCTGACCCTGAGTAGCATCCTGCCCTCACCAAAAATGATACCATGGTATAAAGAAAAAATGATAAATTTCAACAATTGGCTAAGTTTCTGGTGTCATTCAAAGGGGATCCAGTGTCTGTCCTCCTGGGATGACATGCTTGACAAGCCACGCTGCTTCGCTAGACATGGCTTGCACCTGTCACCTTTAGGCTTTCGAATACTGGCCAAGGCTCTTGCCAACCCCATAGTGCCTTTTTTTAGGCAAGGCTCAAAAGACAAACCCACTGCCATAAATAGCACAAGTAACAAAAAACTGAGGGTAATGCTACTCAATGCCAGAAGTCTAAACCTCAAAATGCATGCACTCGAGGCACTCCTCAGTATGGAGAAAATCGATATATGTGTAGTAACAGAAACCTGGTTTAAGGCTCCAGACAGCACCCCAGCACTACCAGGCTACAACTCATACCATACATTTTGGCCACAGAACCCGGACCGAAATACAAAAGGTGGGGGCGTATCCATATTCATCAAGGATACCCACACCTCCAGGTTAGTGGCACAGCACAATGCTTCAGAGATCATCCACATACAACTAACAATGGGCAGAACTGCAATTCAAATTGTATCTTGCTACAGATCACCCACCATGTCCCAGGACCCCCATTCCGCATTTCTGGAAACACTGGAAAATATAAAGGTCCTACCAAACACCCTAATATTGGGTGATTTCAATTACCCAAACATTAACTGGGATAACTACTCAAGAACTAACTCCTTTACCCAACATTTCTAGAATTTATAAACTCAAATGCCCTGGATCAACTGGACAACACTCCCACCAGAGGTGACAACATATTGAACCTGGTCATCACCAACATGGGTGATTGGTGCTCCACACCGGAGGTCAACTCCTTGCTGGTTAGATCTGACCATAAACAAATCACTTTGGATATCCACATTCTGTCCCCACCCCCTGACAAGGAAACCACCATGAAAAACTTTGCAAAAGCAAACTTCATGTTACTTAAGACCGAGATGGAAAGTTTCAAAGCCACCATGCTAAAGGATAACATTGTCCAAGCTGCAAAATCCTTTACTAATGCATTCTACGGGCACCAACAAGAACGCATGGATTGTGCTATCCAAAGCAAAATCAAGACTCACGCCTCCAAGAAAAAGAAACCAGTCTGGTGGACTCCTGCCATAAACAAGCTATACAATAGAAGGAGGAAACTAGTACAGAAAAGAGTAAAATCCCAAGAAGAGTAGACATCCCTGATCAGTGCCAGCAAGAAACTACAATCCCTCATAAAATCATGCAAGGCAAGTTTCGAAAGAAAAATTGCCAAGGACTCCAAAGATAACCAGAAGGCATTCTTTAGCTATGTCAAGAATCTAAGTGGTAATGCTCAGAGCTGCTCGGAGTTAGTGCAGAATGGTACAAAATACACTGAACCGACTGATATTGCCAACATCCTGGCAGACAGGTTCAGTGCAAACTTCCACCCCCCCTCTCACCCCCAAAAGGGCCCATAACCATACCAGAAGAATGTAGAGCCCCTGAAATCACAGACATTCAGGTTAAAACAGCCCTCTCCAAAGCCAAAAACACAGCATCAATGGAACCGGACAGTGTTCCAGGCTGCATCCTACATGAGCTCAAAGATGAACTAACCCCTCACATAAACACACTGTTCAAACTCAGCTTCTCCACAGGTTATGTACCCATAGAGTGGAGCACAGCAATGATTCTTCTGCTCCACAAAGGTGGAGCCACAACAGACTCCAGGAACTATTGCCCTATAAGCCTGACTAGCTTGGTCTGCAAGGCTATGGAGCACAACATCATGGATCTCATTAACAGAGACATTGGGAACCTCCAAACACTGGACCCTACTCAGTTCAGCATTGTTAAGGGCAGATCATGCCTCCTAAACCTGGTGGACTTCTTTGAGACAGTTACCAAGGCTCTGGTGAGGGAAAGGTGGTACACACAGCCTACCTAGACCTCGCAAAGACCTTCGACACCATTCCCCATTCTGGTATTATAGACAAGCTCACCAGCCTGAACATAAATCCCTATGTTACAAGATGGGTTGCCTACTGGCTCATGGACAGAACCCACATAGTAAGAGTTCCAGGAGCTAGGTCTGACTCTAAACTGGTTACAAGTGGCGTTCCCCAGGGCTCAGTCCTAGGACCCCTCCTGTTCAGCATATACTTCTCAGAGGTATAGGCAAGCACAGGAGGACTATGACTGACCAAGTTCACAGGCGACTGCAAACTAGGGGCTATAATTGACTCTCTGGCTGACACAGACATCCTCCAAAAGGGTCTCACTGAGACGGATACCTGGTGTCAAAATCATGGCCTCAAGCTAAATGCCAAAAAGTGCATAGCCACCCCCTTTGGAAAAAACTAAGTACCCACAAACTACCACATAGGTGGTAGTCCCCTAAATATGGAAGATGTAATAAGGGATCTGGGGACCCAAGTAGATAGTAATCTCTCCTTTGATAATCACATTGCCAAAGTGACTAGAAAATCCTTCTATGTGGCCCACCTTATCACAAAAGGGTTCGCATCCAGATCAAATGAGGTCATTGTGCCCCTCTACTCATCGCTCATCAGACCCATCATAGAGTACAAAGTCCTATTTGGGATGTATCTTACAAGACACCTGCAACAGCTGGAAAGACCACAGAAGTACCTCACCAAGAGCATCACTGGCCTCAAACAGATGCCCTATGCAGCTTGACTGAAGAAACTCCAGCTGTACTTGGTTGCATACCACCTACTCAGAGGTGATCTCTGTCTGACATACAAGGCCATGTCCAACACAGAACTGATGAACATGCTCCACCTAAAGAAAAGCTTATCCCCTTGAACCACACACTCTAGGGATCTAAACCTCACCAGAACAATAAATAGGATGTGCTGGAGGGATAGATTCCTGTCCCAGAGACTTCCCATGCTTTGGAATAAGATTCCAATCTACATTAGGCAGAGTTCCTCGCTAACACTCTTCAAGAGAAACCTTGACAAGTGGATGCGAAACAGAAAATTTACCCCAGGGATCACTTCAGTGGCTCTGCTGGACAGAGGCACAGGGAACTAATCTAATGGGGCGGCGAAAGCCAACACATTCTGGCTAGGCTTATAAATGCCTTCGGGAAGATAGCCTAGTACCTACATATGAACCTATGAACCTAAGGAATTCCTATTAGATGACCGAAGGTGCATTCTTTCGAATGCGTCTTGGTTGAACTTGAAATGACGAAAAGGCAAAATGACAAAGTGGCATATAAGCAAATTCTTTCCATGGGAAAAAAATTGCTTGGCCGCATCCGTTACTTTGCCATTTTTGTCACTGTAGTGTGATCTCAGAGTTGGTATATTTAAGTAGGGGGAGTGCATTGGGGGATCATGGCGAGTGAAGTCCCCCACTTTATAAGTGTTTTTTTTTTTTTTAGATCAGAGATTTTTGTCCCTTGGAAAAAAATCGCTGTTCTAAGCATTCGAGTTTGTAAGCTTTCGCTTGCATGGGGTCGATAAATCATCATTCGCTTTTCTAAGCGTTCGATGATTTAATATAGACCGTAAATATAGTAATTTAGGGGAGTTCAAAGGGAAAATTATGTTTTTTGTCTAGATTAAGTTTATAGTTAGATAGCTTTGAGAAATTATCAATAGCTGCCATTAATTTAGAAATGTTTGAGCTTGGCAAAGAGAAATATAAGTTTAAGTCATTAGCAAAGGCTGTCAGGAATATTTTGGAGTGGGAAAGTATTGTGATAGATATACTGTTTAATAAGCAGAAAGAGAGGTTCCAGATAGAGGTTAAAGAGGTACGGGGATAAAGGGCAGCCCTGTCTTGTTCCATTTTTGATAATAATTATTTTTGATAAATTTTTATTTATATAAAGGGTTGTATAGGATTTGTCATATAGTGTTTTGATTATTTGGATAAAGTTAGGTGGAAAACCAAAATAGGGTAGTGTTGCAAGAAGAAAGTTTGTTAAGTCTGTCAAATGCCTTATATGCATCCACTACAAGTGCAAAGACTTCATTGTTCTTGTTTTGTGCAAATTTATTATCGATTTTAGTCTATTGGCTAGTATTGATGTGAGAATTTTGACGTTAAGATTAATTAAGAAGGTGGTTCTATAGCTCTTAGGATCCCTGGGGTATATATGGTCCTTTAAGATGAAGATAGTTTTGGAAGAATTAAGATGAGTATCATTTATATTGCTATTAATAATGTAGTTGAACAATCTTAATAGTATTTTAGCAATTACAGGAGAAAACGCTTTATAAAATTATGTCATAAAGCCATCTGGCCTGGAGCCTTATGTGATTTCATGTTCTTTATTGTATTAATAATTTCCTGCATAAAAATAGGGGCTGATAATATTTTCTGTTGATCCCCTGGATTCAGTAAACTTCCATGCAGAAATAGCTTATTCCTGCATGGAAGGGACCGTTCCCATGCAGCACGGCAGCGCGCCATGCATATTATGAAGGTATGCTGCCGTGCTGTAATATGGACACAGTTCTGTGTACGAGTGTAGGGGGTGTGTCTGAGAGCAGTGCTGTCACAATACACATGCCCCCTGCACACCACAATTGCCATACAACAATTTAAATAGAGCAAGATCGCTCATTACACCTCCTTAAACCATCAGGGTAAGAAATCTGGACAAAGCCATAAGGGACAATTGTCCCTACAAACTGAGAAAGTTGATAGAATAACAGGTTTAGCATTAGCATAAATTTTTGAAAGGGTATGAAGTATATAACGCACACCTCAAAACCCGTCAGAGTAAGAAATCTGGATAAAGCCATAAGGGACAATTGTCCCTACAAACCTGGTAAGTTGATAAAATAACAGGTTTACCATTAGCATGGATATTCTGAAGGGTACAAAGTAAAAAATGCAACAAATACATTTTTTTCATATGTGCAATAATGTTTAAGCATAGCTGCACGGGTGTGCCTGTTGCTTAGCTATGCTTATCCCAGCTGAAACAGCACAATACGTTAAATAGCAATAGACATCCAACATAAGCAGAAGTGCAATGCTGTAGTGGTTAGAGTGTACGCATTGCATATAGTCATTCACGGTTCAAGCCCCAACAAAGCTCTTTCCATTTTGTATGTGTAATCATTACAATTTTAATTTATTTGTATATTTATGTAGAAAGTAACTTATATTTCTCAACCACAGTAGTGTATTAGGCCCAGATGTGAGGTGTCAGTGTAATAAAGTAGTGAAATCCCCATATAAACACAAGTGTTCCATACAGTACAGTCACACAAGAATAAAAGTAATTAAAACACATTGGGGGATGTCAGGGAAGGTATACAAATTTATAATATGTAATGAATGATGAATCAATCTCATACAGGTGGTAGTCCAATATAATAAAACATAAGCAATGCTAAGCATTCCACAGCTATGATGACCGGTGTAAGCATTGTGTACATGTGAATGCTAAGCAATGAGTAGCCATCTAAGTGGATTTGCCTATTGCTAAACAGTGCTGAATGTGCCCCTTTAAGCACTGCCAACCTTAGCTAAGCAGGTTTGCCCATAGCCTTAGCATAGGTCAGCATATTCAAAAACATCCAGTTACAGCAAAGTGTGGGAAATCAGCCATATTTAAACCTTGGAGATGGTAATACAGCTCATAACTGGTTGTAGCTCTCCACTATAGACAGTATGGCAGGTGTTGGAGATGACATGCACTTTTTGGTGGAATGCTGGGGCATAGAGGAGTCCAAGTTCATGATAGGACTCCTGGTAAAAAAGCATGATGTGAGACTGCTGCAGGACCAGTACTAGGGCACCCAATACAAAGTGGAAGAATGGGAAAGTCTCACCAGTGCCACTGGTATCCCTTGGAGTGGTGAGCAGGTCCGGCACCACTATGCTGACTTGAAACATGGGAAGAGGGAGTTCTTGTAACAGTGGGTTCAAGAAGCAAGACAGAGGGGTGATGTCCCAGCAGTGTGTAAGTATTCATAGCAATAACTGTTTACCAAAGTCCAGGTCCAAGGATTGGTGCATAGCAAGCTGCAAAAGGGGATTGGAGATCTGCTAAGCCAGCTTGAGGCCGCCGTAGCACAAGTAGAGGGTCAGCCTGCCCATTCTGTTCAGCCCTCAGCCACCTTTGTGGCCGTGAAGGTGCAGTGGTGACTGCCCATGGGTGGGGACCTTACTCCTGCTGTTCCAATTTGGGGGCTCATGGGCTTCTGATATTCAAACACCCCTCCACATCCAAGGTGTTTACCTCCCAAATGTGCCATATACCACCCATTTATGCTGTCTTGCTGTCTTCCTACCCAAACTACCTCCTCAAATATACCTACTATCCTTCCCCAACATCCAACTCTCACCTTAAAAAAAGGACAATCTGTTCCAAAAAAAAAATCATGCCATCTAAGAGCATTCTCTATACACCAACCTCTTGAATGTACAAACTTCAACATATTTCCCATCCAGTCCCCTCAGCAGGAATTACAGCACTAAATAATGATAGACCAGTATAACTATTCACCTACTACTGTATGACATCTGGACAAAGCCTGACATAATTGGTGGACAGAAGCCCAAATACACGGCCATACATGAAATATTGCTGTTATGCACTGAGAAAGTTGTTACAGGGCTTGTTGTAACATAGCTTTTCTGAGAGATATAAAGTCATAAAAACAAATGGATGTTACCATCTACATAATGCAATCACTATAGTATGCTACTGATTTGCCTAGGACAACAGCTACCTTGGGATCAGCCTATACATAACAGGCTAACCTGTGGCTATTATGTGGATGGCCCTACAGTTGAGAGCTATGCAGAGACAGACCTTTGTCAGACTGAAACCCATGCAGATGTAGCATGTGCAGACAAACCCTGTTAAACTAGCAGTATTCCAAACATATAAGAGCAATACTCACATTCTGCCCTTAAGTCTTGAACTTTCCCCATGATTTAGTTGGCTTGACTCCACAAGTCTTGTTATAAGAGGTAGCAGCTCACACAACTCCAGGATGTCTTCCTCACAAGTAAGGGAACGGGCCAATGCCCACATGGAGTACTCGTTTAATGGATTGCGTTGCCATGACATTGGCTATTGGAAGAACTACCCAGCTGCTCTGCATGCAATTAGCAAGTGGGGAACCCCAATAGCTGCACAGACCATCACCTGGTCATGAGCATCACCTACAAAAGCCATGCTGCCACCTATTCAAACCAGCTCTATCCCTGTAGTGCACAAAGAGAGACAGAGAGAGAGAGAGAAAAAGAGAGAAATAAATTAAACATAAAGTGGAAAAGGGAAGAAAGAAAAAAGGTAATTGGAGCATGTAAGCAAGTAATTGAATGTAGTCCCTGGTCGGTAATAATGGGAAATATGATTTGGAGGAATATATGTCCGAATAAGTCATGCTGTACTAATGTCCTGCTAAACAGCTGCTATGGCCCTAGCATCTGGCCCTCCCTGCAGTGGGAGATATCACAGACATACCTCTCAACTGTACAGATCTTCACAGAATGTAAACATTTTACCATCATCTATTTTTGTCTGTTCCTCCTGAGATCTATACATTTTTTTGCAAATAGCTGAGGATTTAATTCATCAGGTAATGACAAACACTTGAGTTTAAGACTCCACATCCACCATAATGCTAAATGTATCATTCTACAAACATTCTATGTTTGTAACAGGAATATTTCAAGTCTGTCCCTATTTATCCCCCATCATTTTAGGCATTGTCCAGATGTGATGCTCTGATAGGTTGTGAGGTGGGATCACAGCACAGAAGCCTGACTCTCCCTGGGAAAGGCCAGCTTATATATGACAACTGCAGGGGTGTCTGTCAAACAGTTGTGACTGTGCCACTGCTAGGCCAGTTAATGGAATGTTTTCCATATCCATGTTACCTGTGATTGAGTATGATACATGTTTGCCTTGTAGAGCTAAGAGACTTATAGAGGGCATGTGCATAGTAAATTACAGTTGCAGACATGTGTGTTGAACTGCATGTGATATCTTGAATTAATAACATTCAAAGTGTTCTGCTGGACAATAAGCACATTTGTGACTGATATCTGTAGTCACATACACATATACCTGTGTTATATCAGCCAAACCATTGGCAGATCTGTGAGCAATGACATTGTAACACAATAGCCTACTTATGTCTGTTGGACATCTTCCAGGTTATCACAGTGATGTCAAACCTTCTGTGCAATCAACATACTAGTGTATGGTGCAGCTATATTAATATAGTATAAATACTGATATCCCCTTTAACACCCATTTATGTGTGCCATTGTCCAGATGTACTGATGTAACAAGTTGAGATGTATGATTGAGCAGCAAGACTGTAACTACAGTGTGCCATACTAACACACAACAGAAATGTATAGCAGGTATCCCCTGAGCACATGTATGTATGCTTATGTTCAGCTGGAAGGCACAATACTAAATCACAAGGGTTTCAAGCAGTCGGGTACATAGGTTGTGCTTGTTGCACATGTGTGTAATATCATTGTCAGTGCATACAACAGACAGAAATGTGTACAGCTACTGGTTGTTGCAGTGCCCTGGCACTGATATGAGTACTAGAGTAGGCATGATATTCAGCTATTAATCAGAAAAGTGTCCACCTGTGTTATGACCCACTGTCCACGCCTACCACTACCAGCTATATCCACAGCTATATACAGTGGATATCACAAGTGTACACACCCCTGTTAGAAGCCAGGTATGTGTGCTGTATGACAATCAGACCACAGAAGATAATTTCATAATGTTTCTCATCTTTATGTGACCCCTAACCTGTACAATTCCATTGAAATACAATCAAAGTTGTTTTTAGGAAGGTGACCAACTATTGCCAAGTGAAGATGTGCCATGATGTTAGAGTCCAGGCTAAGGCGGATGAATGCTGTAACCATCTCAAGAAGTGCATGCACAAGATATCAGTTTAAGGGTGCGCACCCTCATTTAACTGGCTTATTGTACAGATTATTATTTCCATATGTTTTCACAAACCCAATTGTTATGTTTTCAATTGAATTGTACAGGCTATAAGTCACACTACAGGTGGGAATTGTTATGAAATGGGTTATTGTGGTGTCATGTTCCAATTGCACAATCCACTGTAGCTATATGGACACAGCAGTACCTGATCTGTATATCCAGCCTCCAGCATGGTAGAGTAATCCCCTTTGGTGGACAGCAGCAATACATAAACCACAAGATAGGTTGCTACATTGGCTGTATAGGGACACACATAGGTGCAGGCAACAACTCTGAAGCAAGTCCACCTATATGTGATCAAGCATATAAGTTCACAGGTGACTTCCTGTAAGGCTGACTATGACTATGAATCAGACATATCCACACCACCAAGGACAATTGCAACCATGTCTCCACATATGTTGTAAGTCTCAGATGAAACAACACAATTCTCCCTGTACTGGGGTAAAGAAAACCTCATACACACATGCCATGGATATAGGGAACCTGCATCACACAGGTTAGGTGGAAACATCACCATCCTGTCCATCCCTTGTTGTAAAGAGAGATATGCACATCAACCACATTCATCCCCTCAGCAATGATGAGCATGTGCATATTGCCTACTAATGGCAACAACAGCCTATCTCCATGGGGCATAATAACATCAGTGTCTGCCTTCTACATGACCTCAGGCATGTGCTCAGAGCTCCATCACACACCACAGTCAAACACAGACTTGCCACCATCCACACACCATCCACATGGAAGATGCCCACTGTCAGCCCTCTACATAGAAATGAATGGAGGTTAGAGGATTATGCAATCAAGTGTCCAACATTGGGGGGAATAAGATAGCTCAGGGGCATGCGTGTAATGCAAGCTGCTATAGCCATGATAGCTTGGAGGGTTTTGGTGTAGTGTGGATTATTTGCAGGTAATATCCACTGTTGATGTGCATGTTGTCAACCATATGAGGTCCTGTGACCTTTTTCTTGTTTATGTCTACCAGGTAACATGCCGAGTGCTTGTCTACTAGCATTCTCTATTGGAGAAACAGACATCATCACCCAATATGTGATTTGACATTATGCCCTGTCATTTGGACGGAGAGCAGAAGATGTGCAGGAGAGGACTGCCCTGTAGAACAGTGTGGCCCACAGAGTAAACGATGTTGGCCTGCACAGCAGAACTTATGAGCATGTGAGGCATAGAGCCACTGACCTCAAATGCCATCCCCATCAATGGGCTGCTGCTGTAGCGAGGGACCAGCTAGCCACAGCTGGGGCCCATCCATCCATCCCCCACTGACAACCACCAAGGAGCTCCTCACCATACTTGGGCCACATGCCAACCACACAAGCCATGATGCTGAGGGAAGCATCGTGGAGGTGGGCTGCACACACAAACACACACACACACACACACACACACACACACACACACACACACACACACACTGGATGAGGATCATGCAGGTAAGGGCCCAGTGGGGATTAGTACACTAATGTATCAGACATACATGTACCTGTATTGTATCTACATGCATGTGTCAGGTCTGGTTGCCGTTGTGGATGGGGTTTTCTAATGCACAGAGGTGCACAGCTATTGTGAGGACAGGACATTGTGTATTATTGCAGTTAGTACTGTAGATGCATAGACATGCTGCATCCATCCTGTACCAAGGCCACATGTGTGTCTGCTGACAATAACTCCCTCTCACAACTACCTAGGACCCTCAGGTCTGCATATGTGACAGCAGCCTGAAGCTGGTGAGTATGACATTGTTCTTTTGTTGCCTGGCAATACCCCAGGCATGTGAAGTGCATGCAATTTACCTTGCACACAACCATCAGTAATAGCGATATTGCTTTATGTAATAGCTATATTGCTTGTGCATGTTTACTTGTGCTGGGGTTAACTGTATTGCATCACAGTGCTCACCACTGGGACTTATCTGACATGAATTCAACACTCCTGCAGCATACCTCACAACTTGTTAGTGCCAAGACATCTGGACAGAGGCCAGCATATTGTGCTGGACAAATGGCCTAAGGTAGGGTCATGCATGACACATTACTGGTATACAGTGTATATAAATACTGTACACACCTCTCTTAAGATGCAAGGGGTTTCTGTTCCATACTAATTAGGACCACAATATAACAATACACACCTGTTTCAGCCTTTAATGTGACCCATGACAGATACAGTTCACTTATAAAACCAAGCATCTGGACTCATGTGTTGCACCTACAAGGCTGGTCACCTGTGAGAGCGGCAGACATCCTATCAGCATGATGTTTCAGTCAGGTATGATACCTCATGCTGCCATGCATGACAGTACATGCACTGTGGCCTAGTCGGCTATAATATCACATACATTGGCATTGTTAAGGCATACAGACCACTTCCGACCACTTATAGGTTTCAAACATATGGATATTCCAAACACATCTATACAGAGGACTGTACAATGGTTTAACCTGCTGCATGTGTGGCAGATGCTGTTACCACACTATATAAAGTAATGGCAGTGGGAGGTGGTCACCAGCCATGTATGGTATGCACATCAAAATGGTATAAGCCACACCAGATATGATCCTCACACACACACACACACACACACACACACACACACACACACACACACACACACACACACACACACACACACACACACACACACACACACACACATGCACACGCAAAACAGTTGCCAGCATTAGGATTAGAAAACCTGCCTATCTAGGTATTCCTAATATTATTCTAAACAGTTATGAGACGTGCCACAGAGCTTGTATATGTCCACCTCCTCCAAAGTTACTTCTAAGTTGGATGACATCAACAGGTCTACTAAATTGGAGTGAAGTGTAAAGGGTAGTGCACAGGTCAAAAATGGTCCCATATATCACCCAATGTGGACATATGCACTCTCCAGCAAAGACTAGCAGGTCAAGAGGAGAAGATCAACACCTGCACCACACCATGTGGAACATATAGCTCACCATGACACCCACTTTGACAGCCATGACATACAGTGAAAAGCCATGCACCCAGTTTCCCAGAGGCACTCAATGGACATCTACCCAAACAGCACAGACCAGCAAGGCAGACACCCATTCAGACACTGCAACATGGCACATGCCAAGGGACACATATTTAACCTACACAGTGCACCCCCAACTAAGAATCTAAGGCTAACCGCCTTGCACGATACAGTGATCATGGGTAACTCAATACTGAGGTACACACATCCCACTCACTAAGTTGAATATGGAGCAGGTAACAGCCAAATATCTATCACATGCCAGCATCTAACACATGACACAGCCAGTCATGGCCCTCCACAACAGCTATGAGTATCACTCTGTATCCATGTGGGTGTGAATGACTTGGGACATACCTCCCTGGACTACATGACAAGAGACATGGTTGAACTCTCGGATTATGTGGTCCAGGCAGGTGAGACAGTAGCCCTGGGCAGTGTACCGCTGCCACACAAAATGATTGTGCAGTTCTATCAACAGGTGGTTGACTGCAACATTGGCTTACATGTTATGTGTCATTCTCAGAGGATCCAGAACCTCTCTGCTTAGGATGACATGATTGACAAAACCCAATGACTTGCCATGGATGTCCTACATCTGTCACTGCTGGGTTGCCAGGTACTGGCTAAGTGTCTTGCCACCCCTATGGTGCCTTATTAGGCAGTGTTCCTAATATTATTACCACCATATCAGCAACACATGTATGCAATCTGAAGGTCATGCTGCTCAACAGTGGACATCTAACTGTCAGGATGCAGTCACTCATAGCGGTTTTTGAAGTGGAGGACACATGCCTGCTGTAATGGAGAGGTGGTTCACATCAGCAGGCAGCAGACCTGCAGTATCAGGCTATGATGCATTCCACAGCTGTCAGCTCCCAAACATGGACCATGCCACACCTCCACAGGTGGTGTTTTCTCCATATTCATTATGGATAGGAACACCTCCAGACTAGTATCCCATGATAATGCATTGGAGATACTTCTGGTACAACTGCTTGGGGTAACAGTGCAATCCAGACCATAGCTTGCTATGGGTCCACATCTATGTCCCTAGACTGTCAATGCACATTCCTCAACACCCTGCCATCTATGATGGTCCAACACAACACTGACATAGTATGAGTCTTCAACTACCCATCCATCACCTGGGGAAGGCAGTCAAGCACCAGTTTACAGTGGCCCAACACTTCTGGAATTCATCATTGCCATTGCCCTAGACCAGCTCATACTGACCCCTGGTAGAGGATGCAACAACCTTGACCTGGGTTGACTACTTAAATATGGGACCGTTTCTCATCCACAGATGTTAATCCCTGCATGGTGAGATTCACACAGGCTGTAATCAACATGGAGCTCAACATGTCAGCCACTCCCTCCACAAAGATAACCACCTGGCAACACCTCTCTAAAGCTGACTTTGCAGTGATGAAAACAGGGGTGGATGTCTTCACTGCACCCATGGCTATGGGAAGTAGCTGCATGACTGTGGAATCATACACAAAGGCACTGTACAAACAGGTACATGAATGCATGGTACTAGCCAGAGCCAACAGAACCTAGACAGTGTCCTCCAAACACTGGGAGACAATGTGATGGTCCCCTGCATTACTAAAGTGTACATCAGAAGGAGGACACTGCTGCAGGGAAAGGTAGTGTCCCATGACTGTTGAACTCACTTATTCACCTCAAACACAACTTTGGATCCCTCATGGAATCCCCGACAGGCATCTATGGCAGCAGAGATGCAGCAGACACTGATGACAGTCACAACAGCCTTTGATAGTTACATCAACAACCCCCACAGCATTAAACACAAGTGATGCAAGTTACTGCACAAAGCTAATACCTATCCTGAGACAACAGATATTGGCCACAGTCTTGGGAAAACATTCAGTGCCAGCTTTGCCCCTCTCTCCCCCCCACAAGTGAAGTGCTGAGTGAATGTGTGCTCACATGCTGTATCCCATTTCCATTCTAGGCATCTGTGTTTCACCAGGATGTGGCCCTGCAGCAAGGCCACAGGGTATGGCAGTGTAGAGACACATCCACCATGTCATAGGCAGGGTACAGTATGTGCACGGTAATCCCCGGTCTGTAGCACATTGATTGCATATGCCTCACAGATTATAGGGCTGAGGGTTGTACATAGGTATATGTTGATGTACAACATCTGTTGTAGAATGGAGAATGGTACATGTTCTGGTTTGGACACACCTCTGATTGCTAATATCCACAGCCACAGGGGATATTCTTCAACCAAACACACTGGGATTAATATTCACACACACACACACATACACACACACACACACACACACACACACACACACACACACACACACACACACACACACACACACACACACACACACACACACACACACACACACACACTTGCCAGTACTGAGATCCATAGGTTCATTGCTTCATAGATGTGTAGAAGGTGAATGGACCAGAAGGCTCTACAAGGCTAGCCCAATGGAATACCCTGGCATCATGCCATATGACAATAGTCTCCAGTGTGGTTCAGGAGTATAGTCACTGGAGTAGTCTCCAGGGGTGGGTATTATATTCCCCATCCACTCATCCAGATTTCTATTGTGGGTGGCCAGTGATGTGCACTGCTTCCCATGTATGTGCTCTATATTCCATAACATAGACAGTGTCTGGGTTGTGCACATGTCCCACATGGATGTTCTTTGACATGTGGAAGTGTGCTTGAGGTCTCTGGGGCATGTTGTGTGGACAGATTGGTATCTTCTGATGTAGCATTCCTGTTCTCATTTGGTGAGACCTGGTTATGTAACTGAGGTAGTGATTGCACCTACATTGACAGTATAATATGGGTATTAAGTAGAGTTAGTGGTGTCTGTCCATACAGGGCATGTGTATCAGGCATGGTATTCCCTTTGTGGGGTACATTTGCAGACTCTACAGTTGTTGCAAGTGTCCAGTGGGGAACATGGCAAAAGGGCCACTGTACACATTGATTGGGCTACAGAGGGGATGGAACAGGGTGCCATGTCTTTTACTTGCTGGATAAAACACAGTCAGGAGATGTAACACATCAAAGTACTTTCTGATGTTAGTGACCCTGTTGTGGTCAACAGGCATGTAGTCCACTGCAATCACACCGTGGGTACTATCTGTGAGGCAATATGCAGGGGAACTACCGATATAGCGGTTGTTGCCTAGCCAAGTGTGTTTGTGTATGATACGTGGGTGGAGAGTGGTCTCTGAGTATTAGAAGGGTTACCTATATTGTTCATGAATCCATACTGTCACGTAGTCATTGCACATGGCACTAGACATTTAGGGCTGTGGATTGTCTACACCATCCTCTATGGTGTTTGACAACTGTTGGCCTTGTAATGTGAACATTGTGACATATACTAGGTCTCAACATAATAATTTAGCAAAACCCACCCCCCAATGGATCCTGTTTTTATAAAATCACACCAACCCCCACACAGGATAATAATGACAGACACACACACACACACACACACACACACACACACACACACACACACACACACACACACACACACACACACTTGCCAGTACTGGGTTTTAAACCCCTACCTAGGGTATATATTGCTACTACAGTGTGCCGCATTTATCACATGCACTACGGAACTTATAGGATGGATGCTGTCCCAAGCTACTTCTAAGGTGAGGAACATTACCAGCCCTTGTAAATGCTGGTATTGGGTGATGTAGTGGATGACAGATTCCACAAAATATTTTACCCTACACACACATTTACATTGGCCAGGGGTGAGGTTCACACCTCTATCTAACTATCTTTTTGGACCATTATGTTACGCATTTACCACATGCCCTACTGATCTTATATAGTTTAGGGTTGCCAAAAAGTATTTCTAAGGTGTATGATATCTGCAGGCCTGCTAAAGCCAGGCACTGAGATGTGTACTGAGTGTAAATGGGGCCAACTTTTTTGCAGTATGGACATACAGATGTACACACACAAACACTTACCAGGAATGAGACTCAAACCCCTCCCTATGTAGCTATTGCTACTACATTGTTCAGCATTTAATGCACACGCCATGGAGCTTACATGTTGGAGAACTGAACAAAGGTATCTTTGAAGGTGATTGACATCAGCAGCAGTGCTAAAGGAGGGGTAAGGGAAGTGTAATTGTGAATAACCACAAAATCAGATCTCTACAAGGATACATACACTCTCTCACAAACATTCACATTTACACAGTTACTAGGATCAGGACTGAAACTCCTACTCAACTAGTTTGCCACACTATAGCATTTCACAGTTATCGCAAGCACCACTGAGCTTATATTAGAGAGCTGTCCAAAGGTATCTTTGAAGATGAGTGACATCAGTAGCAGTGCTGAAAGAGGGGTAAGGGAGGTTTAGTGAGTGTGAATGGCCTCAACCACATTCATCTAGGAACGCACACACACTCACACACAACTTTCCATTTGACAGGACTGAGATTACAATGGCTACATGGATACCTATTTGTACTGTAGTGTTACACAGTTATCACAAACACCACTGACACTATGGGGCTGTGGCCTAATCAAAGTTATTTTTACAGTGAATGACATCAGCCCATCATGTGATATAGGCCAATGGGATATGTAGTAGGTGGAACAGGTCTCATAATGGGATTCTCTCTGTCGCTAGCTGTCTTTCTCTTCCCCACGTCTTTGTGTGTGTATGTTTGACATATTATATTATGTTGGCCTTAAATATGTGTGTGTATTCCTATCCAATGTGTGTGTAAAGTATCAATGGTGTACAATTTGGTGTGTGTGCACAGACAGCTGTGAATAACCAATATCTGTAGTCCACTGTGCTGTGAGACATGGGCTTCATTTCTCTAAGTGTAGGAGCATGCCCATTGTGACCTTCTGTATTGAGTGTGTGCATCTATTCCAGGGAGTGTTGGACTCCAGTTCAGGGTTTTGTGTGCTACAGCTATACCTAGCAACAGTGGCGGCTGGTGACTTCAAATCACAGGGGGGCTGCAGGAGACAGCTGAATGGGTGGGGTCAAGGGGAGGGGGTGTGGTCAATCAGAAAGGGGAGGAGCTATGCACAAAACCACAAAAAACTAACTTTAATTAAATACGCTGCCCTGGGTGGCAAACCATCATTATGAAAGTCCAATCATAAGTGTAGAAGAATAAAAAATAAGAATAAAAAGATTTCAATGCATTGGCTGCATGACAGCTTACTTAATATCTAGATGGAAACAAAAGGTTGTGAGGCATGAAAAAATAAATTACTTTTTAAATACATTACTGGAATGCCAGTCAAAATCAAGTACAAGAAAAACCAGAAGCACTCAACTCAAACCACTTCTCCTTGCACTGCAGTTCTAATTATAATATATTCAGCTTTATTAAAGTACCAAGTAACATGCTGAAAGTAGAAATCTAAGTGATGCCCCCACTTGTAAAAATGTTTCTTATCCAAAAAAGACCTGCTGCCTGACAACTTGTTTCATGGGGAAAACATGATAAAAGTAAAAAATGAAAAGCAAACAAGAAACAAGCTCAAGATACATTGCTTAAAGGATTACTATACAGGTTATGGACCACACATGATTGGCATTCTGTTTAGTTTACGGGTAAAGTCTGTAGAGATGACTGGAAGTCTCCAACAAGTGTAATGAGCTTTTTAAAATAATGGAATCCTGTCCTTTAATACCCAAGGCTTATACATTATCTAGTCAAGTATTCTCTGCATGGCAACAACAGAAAGGCTTTCAATGTTGGCAATTCTTTAACAGTATGCTTATTAAAGCTTATTTGCATCTTATGATCTCAGACAAGCTTACCTTACGGTCATTAAAGCATTGCTACTTAAACACAGAGCAACTGGCACTTTGAGTAATAAGCATAAATCTGAGTAATAAGCATAAATCAACAGTACAAAAATATGACAGAAACCAGACTATTCTGCAAAATCAAGGACAGATGAAAAGCCACTGTAGTACTTATGCAGTGTGTCCTCCCCATCCAAGGTAGATACAACTACTCCTTGCCTTGCTTGGACACATCCAGAGTCACTACATGGGGGAGTGGGGTGCAACAAGCATGTCACAATTTGAAATCTCTCTGGCTGACTGTGATGGCCCTGGCTGACTGTGATGGCCCTGACACATTTGTCATACCTCTCAACCTCAAGAGCAAGAAATCTGGACAAAGCCATACACAGAAGTGGGACAATGGCCCAAAAATAAGGACAATTTTTAAATATTGCTCTAATAAACTTAGAAAGATAATAGAGTAGGTCTTGCATTAGTATGAATTTTCTGAAGGGTATAAAATCTGAAACTCAAATGTCTGTCATTTTCTAACTTCAGTCTTTAGTGATTTGTCACTAACTTGCCAAAAAGCACACCTTTATGAAAAATGGACCAAAAATGTGATGCAAAAATATAAAATAGACACACAATACAGCTGCTACCTGTCAAAGAAGGGACACTTTAATATTAGTACTGCTACCTTGAGCAGCTGACAAAATAAAAGAATCTACATGCATTTCAAGTAATCTATAACTTTGATTATTATAGTTATTTCTTAATTGTAAACCCTCCATGTTTTCTTCCAAAATTGCTATTTTGGAGGGATTATTAGAGGGAAGAGCAACATTTTGAGCCAAAATTGGGGACAGTTGAGAGGTTGGCTATGCCTAATTCTATAAAGCAATTTATTTGCATGTACCTCTCAACCTGTTAATGCAGTAAATCTGAACAAGGCCAAATATATTGGGGGCACATGTAAACAGTACTAAAAATTGCTCTTGTATAAATTGAGACAGTTGATAGAACAGCTCTTACTTTAACATGCATTTTTCTGAAGGTTATGAAGTCTGAAACTTATTATTTAGTGACTTAATTCCTAAATGATTTGCCAGAAAACTACAAATTTTATGAAGAACAAACCAAAAATAAGAACTAAAAATCTATTCATTCTTTGAAAATCTGGACAGTTGGGAGGTATAGTTCAGCTGGGCCTGTCTGAGTTTGCTGCCCTTCCCCCCTGACAAAATAATGGTTGAATGGAGCCTCTGCAGCCATTCCAATGAACCATTACTTGGCTATTTCACACCATTTACCATAAACACTAATGTGCATACTGCTTTACTTCTATGATGAGTTGGACTTCATTTGAAAGTTTTATTTTGTATTTTACAGCACAAACACTAAGTCATCTGTTAAACAAAGCAATGCAGTCTCACAATGAAAACTTAGCATTAAAACTTCTCTGCCCTTGAAACTCACATTCATTGAAACAGCATTGAAACCCACATTCAAAGAAAATACATTTTGCCAGTGGCAGATAAAGATTAATTTTGGGCTGTTTTCAAATCATAGGCCTTGCATATGAAACATACATGTGCTCTTTGATACACCTTCCTCATTGTACTAAAATTATATTCCTTGTACAATACAGTACACTTGTTAGAGGGGGTTTTAAATTTGTTTTGAACATTTTTCCAGTAAGCAATAAAACAAACCATATGCACCCATAATGGCAAAACTGCCCAGTTGAGAACATTTATCATAAAAAAGTCTACTCAGACTTCCACAGTCCACCATTATTAGTAAATATGCTCAATTCTACAGTCCACCATTATCAGTAAATATGCACAATTCTACAGTCCACCATTATCAGTAAATATGCACAATTCTACAGTCAACCTTTATCAGTAAATATGCACAATTCTACAGTCCATTATCAGTAAATATGCACAATCTCTGAAGTAAGTCATCTAAATAATTCCACATTAAAGAAATCTGTAACTAATGAAGCGGTTGCTGCTAGCAATCACCTTTATATTTCATGGTTTCATCGAAAAATAAAGTGTCTGTTGCCCCTCAGGAATAAATTGCCTATATTACATTAAAAATGATAAGCTAGTAATAATATTGCAAGAGGAAATGGATGGCAAACTGATAACAGACTCATAGTTAGTATCTTCACCAAGGAGAACATTCTCAGTACGGCAGCATCCACCCCTTGTGGGAGTAGAACCCACAGCCTTCTGCATCAAAAGCAAGTACACAACCTGTTGTGCTATAGTATTAACTAGGCAAAGCAGTAGCACTAAACTTCTATTCCCCTGCAGCTCTCAGCTCCTTGTAAAATCTACTCAATACTCAACTGCATCTCAACTCCGCAGCTCAAGAAAACTGGAAAAAGCCAAAATGTATTGGGGGGGGGGTCAAAAGCCCAAAAACCAGGGACACATTATTGCTTGTATAATCTTGGAAAGTTGCTAGAATAAAATGTTGTGTTGCCACCATACATTTTACTGCCAAGGTCCCTGAGCAAAAAAACAGTCAGAGTAACATACCACTACACCACATCAGCTGCTTTGTAAAAGAGAGGAGGACTGAAACTTAAATGGCTATCATTTAGTGAATTCAGTTCTCACCATAGCTGCCAACCTCTTAGTACAAAACACCTGGACAAACCCAGTAATGAGAGAATACAGCCCTCAAACATATTCAGTGAATTCAGTTCTTGCCATAGCTGTCAATCTTAGCACAAAAACCTGGACGAAGCCAATAATGGGGGGAATACAGTCCCAAAAATAGGGACAAATTTAAAATATTCATCTTATAAACTTAGAAAATTGCTAGAAAAAAAGGTTGTGCTACTATGTATTCTGAAGAACATGAAGTTTGAAATTCAAATGCTGGTCAATTTTACTGCGGACAGAACAAAAACAATTTTCAGCAGAGACGCAGGGATTAATTCTGCAGACACGTCTTTGTAAAATGGCAGGGCACCAGAGCAAATCCACACAAACACAGGGAGGAGATGCAGACTCCACACAGAAGCCACCCCAACCAAGAATCAAACCAGAAAACCTATAGCTGTGAGGCAACAATAGTACCACTGCACCATCAAATATGCAAGGAATTAAACATTCAGAAACCTGAAGTCTGAAATTCAAATGCCTGTTAATTTTACTGCGGACAGAACAAAAACAATTTTCAGCAGTGCCAACATTCAACAGTAATTGGCATCTGTGATTTTTCCATCACATATTTCTTACATTATCCTGCTACATCTTTTTCACTGTCCTCTCTCTCTCTCAGTTTCTTACATTTTGCATCCCTTCTTTCTCTCTTTTTCCACCTTCTCTTCCTATATTTTCCTAGTGAGTAAAACTGGGTAATAATGACATTCTTCCTCTTTACCGATGTTTTCCCACTTTCAGCCACTGCATCATTTTCCTATCCATGTCTACCTGGGTCTATATTGGAACATCGAATGGCGAAAATCAAGCATACAACATCGAACACAGAACATCAAATGCACATAACCCGAAAGCACAGAATTCAAAACAGAAGTCACAAACAAAACACTTGGCCATCTGCTCACTTAACCGTAACACACCAAACACTATGCCTCAAACTGTCAAAACACAACCTAACCACCTAATATAACTACCCTGCAAACCTAAACATTGAGTACTCTACTGCTCAACAAAAGTACATATGAAAAACAAAACCAGCATACTACCACACAATAATAACCAAACTACATACACACTATCAAAAAACAACAAAATATTTACATTATTAACTACTAAAACAATCAGTCCACAACCTATTAACTACTAAAACAATCTACAGCTTATTTCTTATGTGGGGGGGCTTTGCCCCCAACACCCCCCAATGTGGGGGGCTGTGTCCCCCACACCCCCTACTTAAATATACCATCTCCGAGATCGCACCACAGTGGAGGTAATACATTCACATGTATCACTCCGATGTTATGTGTCTTGCTTACCCTGCTATTGCACAGTGATTCGTAGCAGAAGTTCTTCACATTTCCCACTAACATCAGGGTATGGAACTTTGCATGGGCCAACTGTGGCAGTCTGGGGTTTCCATTTTCGGAATTTTGAGCATTCGGCAATTGTTCGCGTTCGAGGCTTAGTGTTAAATGTTGTGCGATTCAACATTCTGCATGTTCGATGTTCTAATATACACCCATCTGCCTCATACCACTCAGCATACACACTTATACACACTTCATGTTTCACTTTTCTGCAATTGTTTTGTCATTATCTGTGACTGCACTAAACATTTCTCTCCCATGCTGTTGTAGTGTAACATTCTGTTGCATTTTAATCACCAGGAGTTGCTTCTCATCACAGTATCTGCTTTCTTTCCTTTTTTTAATGCTCATTACTGTGTGTTTCAGATACTGATTATTCCACAGATATTTCTTGCACTTGCATTTGTTAGCAACCAATCACAAATCCTAGTCAGCAGGAGAAGCAAAAGAAAACACAGTACCTCTCTATCATTCTTCAACTTAAGGCTGGTCTTATTATCTTCTGAGACAACATTAAATGGAGCAGTACACAAAACCAGATGGTTAATCAGATCACTTTTGGGATGAAAACTCAGGTGAGCACTCAACAACAGTAACTAGCCACTACTGGAGCATGAGCAGTGAACACTATGAGTTATAGAACAGGGGGTGAAGCTGTGGTTATTAAAAATACTGAACTAGTCACTACAAAAATACATGACAGGAAGTTGTCTGCTCCATTAACAGTATTTTAAGAGTTATGGGATGAAGACAACCAATAGAAAAATACCTTGCACTTTGCTATAGAGTCTCTCAGGCAAATGTCTTAGCCACATAAGCCAGTAATGACCCTGTCATAGCCTAGAATGGGGCCCCCTATCACAGCGGGCCCTATTTGGTCAAATAGGTACAATTGGTCTAAGGCTGCCCCTGCATCCAAGAGTTTATCTCCTGTGTTATGCCCATGTATAACACACAGATGTCAGTAAGACTGCCTTGGTGAAGAAGCCAGACTGAGGGGAGGTAACCCCCACCATCCCTTGACTTAAGCGGGGGGCTCATCATACCCACCACAAGTTCACTGATGCCCAACACCTGCCATGATGTGCTGTAAAAGTTAAAGGTGATTTAAGTGCTGCTAATTTTTTTATGTCCATTCATCCGATCATTTTTTATTATTTCTTTATTGAGAACTGGATGACTATAAAGAGGAGTTGCCAGTGTACATATTTTACTTTGTTGGCGTCAAGAGTATATGACAAAATGGTCAAGTGCCTTGCCACACTAGGTCAAAAGCTAAATTGTCCCTGTGAGCTGTGAGTCTGTAACATTTCAAAGAAATGGCCCTGATTCGGATTTTTCATTTGGGGTCTATAGCTGCAACAGCAGCTTCTGTTCCAGTTGTCATTATGTCACTACGAGCAAGATTTTGTTTAACAGGTAGTGTACGAACGGAGGTTCTCGACTGCAATTCTCATACCTGCTTGAACTCAGGAGCAATTAAATGGAATTGAAAGTACATAGTACAGGAACTCGCATTTTTGAGTCCCAAACTTGTAATACAGCTCGAACCGTCTTATAAACGTCACAATGTCACCATCTTAGAATGCTACACATTTAGTGAAACATGTTGTGACTGATCCTTATTGTGAGGAAATTTTTATTTTTGCTTCTAAAAGTTTAATGTTTGGATGTTTAATAGATATCAATTGCAAATCATACCGGCTGAAAAAAAAAGCGTTGGAAGCTTTTAAGAGTCAGTAGTACACACACTCTTCCAATATTTGTTCATAAGGATTATGGACCCTTAAGTACCAAATCAAATATAGTTCACATGTACTGCAATGCAATCACCTGTCTGTCACTTACTGGCAAAACTTTCTTCCTTTCAGTCTCCAAAATGTGGAATAACTGGGCAAAATGTCACACACACACACACACACAATATAAGCATTGTAAACCTAAAAAGCACCATACACACTCAATATAAACATAAACAAGCACCATACACATCCCCCAGTATAAGCACACACACACACGGTATAAGCATTGTAAACCTAAAAAGCACCATACACACTCAATATAAACATAAACAAGCACCATACACACCCCCCAGTATAAGCATTGTAAACCTAAAAAGCACCATACACACTCAAAAGCATTGTAAAACTAAAAAGCACCATACACACTCAATATAAACATAAAAAAGCACCATACACTTACCTGTCTGTTCTCCATAACATATCCAGCCCGCGCAAATACTCCTAAGACCCGCGAGATCCCACACAAAGCTCCTTCCCGATGAGACTGTTCTGACTGCTCCTTCCCGACGATCCTGACTGCTGCTGTTGCAGTCCGGACCCAACACATAATCCCAGCGTGTCTGTGCACTTTAAAAGTGCACAGGCGTCTCCTGTGTCCTGCTATGGGGACTGCGGACTGCCTGGAGCATGCATAGACCGACAGTAGTCGGGACTACTGCGAAAAGTCATGAAATTTAAAAAAAGTTTTTCTTTCTAATTTTATTTTGAGGGGGCTGCAGTCTGGCAGTCCGATAGCACGGGCCGCCCCTGCCTAGCAAACTTTTTCTGCAGGATATCTGTAGATAGGTTGCTAATATGGAGACACAATGGCATTAACATATGGGGAATACTGTAACTATTGCTGTGTGTGCTTGTTGTGTGGCATGTTTGGTTGTAGCACAGATATTCTGACATATGTACTGTTTTACACTGTGATGTGTCATATCATCAGCTAATGACAGTTATTATTCTTTGCTCACAATTATTTATCGGGAAATACAAGATGAATGAAGCTGAGACCAATATTCTGAGGCATAGAGACTACACATTCTGGCACACACCTGCCATTGTGGAGGGGTAGCTACAGACAACAGACTGCTGGTTCTGTGTAAATGGTGCAGCACCTTGTTAGTATGCTGGCTGGGGTTCCCCTCCTTGTGCTTTTCTCAACTTCATGGAATGGCCATATCCTGCTGGGGCCATACCTCTCAGCTGTACAGATACACCCAGGTTATCCAGAGGCATGACTCATATATCTGGTCAGTTTACCTTCACATTGTGGTTTACAAGTGGTTTTTTGGCTATTCATTCATGGGTTTGCAGTCAGGAGTAGTATGGGCAGACAGAGTTTCGGACTTCACACACTCCATGACATCCATGTTTCTACACCCCCCTGTTAGTCTCTCCTCCACCTAACATGATGTAAGCAGTATCTCAGAGGTATCCCTATAGCTGTACCTTTATCCCAGTAGTATTTATGGCCTGATCCAAAGTCCTTGCAGTAGAACATGGGGAGGCATGCTACTGGCATTTGTCAACATGGCCTTGCATCTGTTTTCTGTTTACTGTGTTAGGTTGTTAGTTGGGACCCCCTGACATTCCATACATTAGCACTATGGGTGAGGCATGGGCCTTTGCCAGAGGACTATAGACAATTTGAGAGTGCTACAGGCCATCTGTTACTGCATTTCTACATGGGATTGTGGAGGGGGGGTGCACACCTGACCTTCAGACTTTAACATTTGAAATGACTGTATTTCAGTTACTCTGTTGGCTTCTATTTCATATTGTATTGTGACCTATCATGCAGACAGGAGGCATATCAGTAGAGTACACATGTTAGATCTTAATGGCATATATTTCAGTTTCAGACTTCTTACCCTTCAGAAAGAAAATGCAACTGCCAGACCTGTTGTAGTATGTCTGTGTAGGTCTGGTGTGGGGCTGTTCACCATTGCCATCATTTGGGGGCCTTAGCACGGCCTTTCTTTATGATCATCTACACCTGTCTTACTTGGTGAGGCTGGTGGTGGATATGTGACCCTCATTGTGTGTGACCTGTTGACACCCACAGTTCTTTGGGCCATCACATGTACTGTGGCGGGGGTTGTCACCTTGTGTAGTGCTGCCTAGTATGTTGACACCAGTATTTGTAATGAATTTCCTGCTGTCTCATATAGCTGTCTGCTGCTATCCCATTCAGCCACCCAATCTCCTTGCATGCTTGCATCCATATTATACATACAAGTATGAGAACATACTACTCTATTCAGTAATTGATAGGAAGAGTGACTTATCTTGTTGCTGGACCAGTATTGAGGACAGTGCTGGAGGGCTGACTATGTTGGATGCACATAGTACACTCCCTGTACATGGTAAAGCCCGGGGTCTTTTGTCAAAACTGAGTTCTGATTTGCTCAGTTATGAAACACAATTGAAGGAAAGGAAGCTTAAAAAATTTTCTAGGGATCAAACAGATTATGAACGTGGCCAACCGTTTAGACACACTAAACATGTCAGATTTGAAGATAGACATAGGGGTTTAAACCCAAATCCTAAACGGAAACGTCCTAGATCTATCTTAAAAAGACATGGGAATCTTAGTGACACTACAGATGCTGACACTTCTTCAGGCACAGATGTTGACTCACAGCAGGCCACGGATTCCCCAACTCCCAAGCGCAATAATTTTGGGACCCATTTAGGCCATACAAGAGGGGAGGCAGGAAACACAAAAAAAAGTCACAAGTCTGCACAACCTCATGGAACTACTGACCAACAAGTAAATAATTTTGCATATAACGATGTATGTAACATTTCTAATACTGCTTTAACTGAACAACAGATTGCTTTGTTAAATAAAGGGATGTATTTTATACCTGTTTTTTTGTGTCCGAAGATACCTTTGCACAAGACATCATAGCTTTCTGCAGATTAATCAATTTTAAGGTTATATTTTTCAGGACAACAATGAACAGTATCAATCCTCTGATAATTTCAGATATCATCCTTCCAGTTTTACTCCACCTATGCATCCTCCAATGAGCTTATTTCAACATGGGGTCCTAAAAGATTTACATTTTTCAGGTAATACTACCCCACCAATGTTCAATAATATCTCTGAGTTGGAATCATTATGTCTAGCAGAATTAGTGAATAATAAAGAATTGGTTATTACCACTGCTGACAAAGTAGGGGCGGTTGTTGTAATGAACTGGATAGCTTATGATATTGAAGCACACAGACAACTTGATGATGCTCGATATTACATTAAGATGCCTATAGATCCCACACCCATGTTTAAACACCAAACTGATACATTTTTTTAGTTCAGCACTGGAAAATGGGATTATTACATCTGATACTTTAAAACATTTGACTATCAAGGCCCTATTAGGCAATATATATATTTCTTGCCCAAAATCCACAAGGATCTTTTACATCCACCAGGCAGACCAATTGTGGCTGGGACTGGTTCCTTAACTGAACCTCTATCTGAATTTCTGACAAAATATTTAAAACCTTTACTACCCTGGGTAAGATCTAGAATACAGGATACCACACAATTTCTGGATGTTATCAATGAAATGCAGATTGAGAATGATTGGTGGCTATGCACTTTGGATGTGACCTCATTATATACGAATATTCCACATTGGGCAGGTTTGGATGCTATTGAGTATTGGCTTTATAAATCCAACTTATACAAACCTGGCTTTAACACTTTAACGTGCTTACAAAAAATGTGTTTTTTTATGACAAGCAATGCTATCTTCAGATTCAGGGAACAGCTATGGGGGCAGCATTTGCCCCCATGTATGCCGATCTATATATGGCATACATTGAGGATCACATCATTTATGATGCCACACACAATCTGTATTTACCAGAGATTGATATCTGGCGTAGATATTTGGATGATTGCTGGATGGTGTGGAGAGTAGATATTGAATATTTACATGAGTTTGTTCAATATCTAAATGACAACAAATGGGGATTACATTTTACCATCACTTATAATCAACATCAGATTACTTTTCTGGATATTCTAATAACCAGAAATCCTGACAATACATTAAACACTGAAATATACCGTACATTTCCTGAATAGAATACTTTACTCCATGCATCCAGCTTTCATCCAAAACATATAGCCAGAAACATCCCCAAATCAAAGTTTATTAGGGTAAGACGGAACTGTTCTGATTATGACACCTTTTGTCTATACAGCCAAGATTTGACTAACAGGTTTAAAAATAGGGGTTACAGCTCAGGATATGTCTCTACTGCCAAGAATTATGCATCACATTTACCCAGGGATGAACTTCTCAAATATAAACATAAACAAGTAATTAAATCTAACATTTTACGTCTCACGACTACTTATGGAAGAAACACTAATAAGTTTATTGATATTATCAAAAACAATTGGAATATTCTTTCAGCGGATCCTACATTGTCTTCCATCATAGCTCCCACTTGCTCCTTTTCTTTCAGGAAGGGCAAGAATTTGGGAGCTTACTTTAATCATTACAAACACCATTCTGATTCCATGCATTTACAGTTGGCACAGACTACTATTACCGGTGATAAGCTGGTTGGCTGCATGCCTTGTGGCCATTGTAACAATTGTAAATATGTACTGAGAACCAGACAATTTTCTAGTAGTAATAGTAGTATTGTATTTGACATTAAGTTTTTTGCCAATTGCAATTCTGATTGGATTGTCTACATGGCCTGTTGCAGCTGTCATGCTTTTTATGTCGGTCAAACTTCCAGACCCTTTAGGTTAAGGGTCTCGGAACACTTGAGTGATATTAAATGCAAAAGAACCAGTAATGCACTTTACAAACACACACTTAAACACAACACAGCCAAATTTCATTTTTTGATCATTGATAAAATTATTGGTGATCGTTCCCTTAAATCTGGTTGGCATAATAAATTAAATATTAAGGAGAAAAAATGGATTGTTAAACTGGGTGGTCTTTTTTATCCTGGACTAAATGAACATCTATGAATACAAATTAATATTTATGAGATGTCATATTAATATTTATGAGTTGTCCAATCACTTTTTGTTTTCAATTAATTATAAGGTATAATTGACTTCAATTTGTTTCTTATAATATTACACTGATGAAGGCTAGGTGAAATCCAAGCCGAAACCGGTCTGTTTTTTGAAGCCATGATTCAATAAATTTTATTCCATAGCCCCGTGTTGCTGGCTACTTGTTTTTTGGTTCAGTTTTCATCTGCCATGCAACTCTCTCTGTACAGGGGAATTGTTTTTTGTAAAGCTAAGGTAGTGTCATGTTTCACATCCCTTTTACTGTATGTGTGAGTTGGAGAGAGGTATCAGTCCCTGGGTCCCTACAGTGTCAGTGTGTGTGCTATGCATTGCCTCTTTGCCAAGGCCTGGGCATACTGTGCACACCTCCTTCTGCCTACAGGGGCAGGCTCAGGATGTTCCTCCTTCGAGTCCCTCTGTGTCTGTGCTGGCCTTGGCAATGGTGGGGGCTGTGTGGCCCTGCCCCATGCTGTTCCTGCTGCAGCTGTTTCTGCAGGATCATATTGTGTAGCATGGCACATACTATGAACATTTGTGTACATTTAGCTGGAGAGTACTGCAAGTCTCCACCGGATATGTCAAGACAGCGGAACCATGACTTGAGCATCCCAAGCATATAATCTACAATGATCCTGGTTTGTGCGTGTGCCTCATTATGGTGTTCTTGTTCAGGTGTGTGTGCATTTCTGATGGGTGTCATCAACCACAGTTCCAATGCATAGCCAGATTCCCTCACTAGATGGCCATATGGGACGTTGCCCCTGGCAAACTCCTGATACAGCTGAGCAATGCCACATGTAGGAGTCGTGATAGCTTCCAGAGCTGCCAGCACATTCATTCATGATAATGCCCTGAGCATCGCACAGGACCTAGCAGTTGATGAAGGGGAAGCCCTTGTGGTTTAGGTAGACCCTGCCCCGCTCACTGGGTGCTGCTTTGATGTGGATGTGCGTGTAGTCTATAGCACCAACTGCCTCAACATATTCTGCTATTTGGTGGAAGAGACAGGTTTACAATCACATAGTCGATCACACTGTGTGCAATTAACATATGTGCGTAAATCAGGTAGCAGAACCATTAGTGCGAGTACTATATTGTCGAAACTTACAATAGTGAACAGCCACTATAGCAAGGTTTGGCAGTGTAGTGCAGATCGCACTATAGTGGGGTTGGGAAATGTACCCTTTCCTCAGTGTAGTGTGATCTCGGAGTTTGTATATATAAGTAGGGGGGTGTGGGGGGCACAGACCCCCACATGGGGGGTGCAGGGGGGGCTTGCCCCCTGTAAAACATGTTAAAATATGTTTAGCGGCTATGAGCATTTCAGTGAAGTTGAAATGTTCGACATTCGACTTCACTGAAATGCTCAGTTCGGCATTTACTGTGGTTGGTGTTGTGATTTCCGAACATTTTCTTCAGATATCTGCACTTTTGGCCACAGTAGTGTCGAACATGTGATAGCAAACCGAACAGATGCATACGTGTGGTCAGTGCCTCATGCGCAGTGGGGACATATATGTGCTCATTGGCATGTTGTGTCATGCCATCCAGGAACTGTGGAGTACCCTGGATGCTGATGCAAGTGAGACCCCCATGATATCCCCCGTTGGTCTTTGGAAGGTACCTGTGGCTACTATTCTTAAGCCTAGACATGCCTTGGTATCCACTGGGATCAGTTCCCCTCTATTAGTTCTGTGTGCAGGCATGGCTGGCACAGCTCAACAATTTGCTGTACAATGTCCCTGTCCACCCTATAGCGCTCTACTATCTCCAGCTCATGTAGGCCCTGGTAGGTTACCCTGGGTCTTTACGCTCTTCTCCTCCTCACTGTGGGTTGGTTGTCAGCACTTTCCTACTCACCACCCTCAGTCTCTAGCACATATTGGTGGAGTAAAGCAGCAGCAGCCTCTAACCTTTTTAGTTAGCTTTGCCAGTTAAAAATCTCCCATCTGTGTTTACCAGTGGTGTAGAGTTTGTGTGAAAAAAACAGTCTGTAGGGTGTTTGCATAGTTTATTGTAATGTGCTGGGCTGCTGCATGTGTAATTGACTGATTCTGATACAATCCACTTGCCAGCTATGCTAGTTCTCCTTGATTGCCTTCCTACTGCTCTTTCCCCTTCTCAATTCCTTCCTATTTAAGCCCCGAGGTGCTCTGTGCATACCCAGTGCTCATATGTAAACAGTGCTGCCATTTCCTCTTTTTTTGGTTTATATCCCAGGGCATGGCATGCACACCCATTTAGGCTATATACACAGTGCTCAGGCACATCTAACACACCCCCTTCCTTAGCTGTGCTTAGCTAAGGGCAGACATGGGCCACAGAGATCTAATGGGCTTACAGCAAGCATGACACACCCCCTTATGAAGTTATCCAGCTCTTAGACTTGCACTGTTGTATTGCTGCACCTACACGGTTAGGTACAAGCTGACACTTTGAAGAAATCTGTGATTCAGTATAACTCCCCTCATTTGCATACCCCAGTGTGTAAGTCATTAGTTACTGCACTTAAACGGACCCTTTCCCTTTGACAACCAGTGCTCCCTGATATTGTTTACATTGTGCATGCCATTGACTATAATGTCAAAATGCAGATTTAACTTAAAATTGGCTTTTCTCATTTTTTTTTTATTTTTGGCACAATCCCATTTGTGCACCACTGCCCTAAACTTAAATGTCCGTGATCAGCCAAAAAAAAAAAGTTTAATTTAAAAAAAAAATAAACTGTTATTAATGCCAATGGCCTTATATATGGCCATTGGCATGTGTGTTTGACTGTACTACATGCTTTTCATGAGCTGTTCTGCCTCCATTTGTTCAAATATAGAAATGTATTCAGTTACTAACCGAATACATTTCTGCTCTGACAGTGTACCTGCACGGAGTCTGGCCAGCTTCGTGGATCATAAAATCACCTCATTTGCATGTTTTTTACCAGCAGATGAGGAGATTTGCATCCCGCATGGCTTTCCATGCAAGAACAGTGTAGGGCTGCTCGTGCACATGAAAACAGCACTTTCCTGGATCACTCAGCAGCCATTTTCCATGCAGGAGCTCCTACACTGTTCCTGCACCGCAATCAGCCATTCATGAATCCCGTGGAGTCTCTGGAAAGAGAGTGTTCTTTCTTGTTCTAGATAAGGAAGGGTTTGTTCCCCATATATGTGTGCATATATTTTTGAATCATTTTATAATATCAGTATTAGAACAGTAAGTTTTATCTGTGTGATGCATTTCAGAGATGGTAAGCGTAGATTTTTGAAGGGAGATTAGTCTAGCTAAGGCTCTGGATGGGGTGTGTGTTCCCTCAGCATATTTTGCCAGGCTTACTGACTCATAGAATGACAGGTGTTTGGCATTCAATAAGTAAAGATCTTTCTGGAGCTTTAATAACTGTTCCTTAGTTTTTTTATTAATATCCTTTTTTAGTTCTAATTCTAGTTTGTGGATATTTTCTATAAATATTGTTTCTTTTCTGTTCTGGACTTTTTTATAAAACGTCACTTTACTAATAAGGAGGCCCCTTATTTGAGATTTGGTAGCAGCCCATTCAATGTCAGCTGGGTGACGAGAGGTCAGAATCCTTTCCATTAACTCCTTTAGATATAGGTTGATCTCATCTATAACGTCTTGTTTCTATAAGAGGTTGGGGTAAAGAGTCCAATTATACCCTCTTTGGTTTAGGTTCTGTTTGGCCATCCAATTTATGCGTAATGATATTTTTGAATGATCAGAAAAGAATCTAGGGTTAATATAACATTTGTGTTCATATTTAAAAATAAGTTAGAGATTAGAAAAAAGTCAATTCGAGACCATATCTTCCGGCATTGTGAGTAGAATGTAAACTTTTCATGTGTCTTGTCCTTATTATACTTAAAAGGATTAAAACATTTAAAATCATGTTTAATTTCAGCTATTACAATAGTAGCTTGTTTATTGTATGGTTTATTAGGGTTGGATCTATCAGAAGAGAGATCCTGATATCCACTCCAGTCACCCCCTATAATTATATAGTGGTCTTTATATGCAGATAAGGTCTTATATAAGGGCATAAAAAAAGTGCTGTTAATTGATACAGGGGGCATAGATATTTAGAATTAAGACAGGTTTCTTTATAGCAGGGATTTTACATGATATATAATATCATCGTCCATCTATGTCTGCAGCAAATTTTATTATGCTATCTTGGAGAGACTTTTTAATTATTATGGCCACCCCCAAACTGTTGGTTTTCTTGCCTGATAAAATAACTTGGTTGATCCATTTTTTTTCTTTGATCTTTGCCCACTGGTCTACTGTCAGATGGGATTCTTGAATTAGAATTATGTTTGCCTTTGACTTAAAAGCAAGATGGAGAAAAGGGTTCCTTTTGTCCCATGTTTGGATCCCTGTAACATTTCAGGATTCAATCTCCCACATTTCTTTCAGAAGTAGATGTGATCATTAAAAGATGGTAACATATGGGGTTAGTTTTAATGTATATAAGAAGCTTGATATGTTATTTTGTTGAATGACACCTAATCCTTCTCATCCTGTCCCTGTGCCTGTCCACTAACTCTCTGGGCCAAGAAAGAAGGGGAAAGATGGGAGGGATTGGTTTAGGTAATGGATAATGGATACTGTCTAAGGGTATCAAAACAATAACATCTTGTATGTGGTACTGACATGTTAACTTTCCCCTTAGAAAAATATATAAAAGATAGAAAAGGACTAACCTACTAGAACCCTTTTCTACAACTACTAATTACCCTTAGCCCTATACTATAAAGTAATGTTTTTAAAAATTATCAAAGATGGGTAACATGATAGTATACTTATGAATAGGTAAAATAATATATAAGCACTTTCAAAAGCTACAAGATACCTGTAATCTGGGTTCACCACAGATTACTTAACAATATAGGAAAAATATCACTTACAATGTTTTAAAAATTTCAGGTTCTATCCAAGCTTCGGATAGATGTTAGTGTCACCCCACATAAACAGTATTAATATTTTATAGCATTTTACATTCAGTGAGTGAGTCTCATAACTAAACAAAGAAAATAACAGTTTCATCCAGAAAGTATAGACAATACAGTCACATCCAGGGATGCTATAAGTACCTATAATTATATATGAAACACAGGATTATTAATTTCCATATACATTATAGGTATTATCATGAGCAACTCTGGTAACCAATATGTATCAAGAGTACTTCAGATTTCTTTAGGAATGCAACAGTAACAATGAAGCTTGAAAATATTTAACTGTTATTTGGAGTTTAACAGTTTGATTGTTATGGAATGTTTAGCTTCAGAAGTCAGAAATGTGACATATCTCTTTGGGAATGAAGTTCATTCCCACCGTGTTGTTATATCCTTAGGTAAACCATAATACAGTATGTAATATTTCTAATCCACCATAATCCAAGATAAACTCAGCTATTCTAAGTTGTTATTTTTGTTTTAACAATACAGAAACACTGATTAACAGGGCTATAGGATACAGATTGCTAAAGCTAGAGTAATTATTTTTTATTTTTATGGCTAATTTTAAATTTGCTTTAGCATTAGCCTTGGCAAATATCAAGCACATTCACAGTGACAGGATGCAGTCAAATCTTTTTTCTTGTAGTTATGTTCATTATATTTTAAACACATCCACAGTAATAGCAGTAATTTTCTATATATCACAAGAATTGGCCGTCCTAGATTGTCACATTAGAAAAGAAGATTGATTCAGAGAAGGATTTCAATGGGAAAACCTATGTGCCAACTATCAGAGGTCCCTGAGTGTGTATATTTTATTCTGAAGGCTAAATATGTCATCTCAGATATTAGCAATAACAAGGCAAGCAATAATAAATTGCAGTTTCTGGGTATCAGCTTGTTCATTTAATTAGAAACCAAAGTCCGATGTATCATCCCATTGATTCTGATAATGAAGACATAGTTAGAATTGGAAGAGCCATATATTACAGCTGGTTATGTTGCTCACTTTTGACAAAACAAAAAGTTAAAAAGCTTAGGACCTTATTTATATTGCTTACGATGTTGTACTGGACTACACTGATGATCGCTATGATATGCAATAATGATTTCCTATGTTTACACCAATGAGAACAAGTCTGACATCTAGAGCCTTCATTCTGGTTCATCCATGCTAATATTCTTCATTGATTAAGAGGTCTTTAGGGCCAGAGGCTCCAAGAGTGAAGGGGGAAGCACTTAACAGGAAGAAGTAGAGGGTATTGGTCACTCTGTATCCTGACCAACTGAAAACATCAATCCAATTTTTGCCTTCTAATTAGTTCCCTCTGAGTCTCAGATTTACAGATGGATAGCAGGTAGGCCTGAAACAAATATGACAGTAACAAAATTCCCCCTGAGGAGGTGACATGGAGGCAGCTGCATAAGTTGCAATGGCCATGTTTACTTGAGAGCTGATTCCAAGGCAGGTATTTCATGAAAAATGGACTAAAAAAGTTCTTTTGCTTCTTTAAGAGATGTAGCAGAGTATTTTATTTCCCAGTAAGAGAATATTAATGTGTTCAGGAATTTTATTTGAAACCTAATTTTCCTGTTGATTAGGAAGCAGCAAAATAGAGAGAGGATTTGTCTTGCTTGTCTTATCCGCAGATGGAGATCTTTTGCTATGGAGATCTGGTGACCATTCCAGGTGAGAGAGCCTTTTTTTTTTTGCAAGTTGAAGGATTTTGGATACATGTTGGTAATTTTGGATTTTGATATAAGTTCGTCTTGGCTTATCAGATGTCTGTGTTTCCCAAAGGGCAGGGTACGCTCTCTTTATAGTGATGTTCATCACAGTAGGGTCCTCAATTAAGATATTTAAGATTCGTTTGACAGTTATTGATAAGTCTGAAGGTGTGACTGTTTCAGGGATACCACATATGATAATGTTATTTCTACAAGTACAGGCTTCTAGGTCTATAATTTTGGATTGCATGTCTTGTAATAGTTTGACGTTACTGTCTGTGCGCTGTTGGAGAGTGTCAGTTTTTATCTTATTTTCTAGTATTTTGGATTCTGATTTTTCGATTCTGGTCGCTAACTGACTGAAGGAATCTCTGAAGGACTTAAATTGCAAAGTAAGATCTTGTATCTCCTGATATATTAGTTGTAGTGCTGATTTGATGTCTTCTAGGTTTGCAGGTTAGTCTGGTTTAGTTTTAGTTGCCATTTTTGTAGATTCCAGTTGTTTAGTAGTCCTTTGTCTTTTTGGTAAGGTATCTTTGCCAGAAGAGGCTAAAACTGAAAATATGGTCTTTGTAGTTAAAGTTTCCATATCGGTTTCTTCATTAGACATTGTGATGAATTCTTGTATTCCTGTTTACCAAGAAAGGCCATTATTACCTCATGTCTGACAGGGTGATGAAAAATCCATAATAATATTGATTGTAGTTAGTTCTTCAGGTATTTTAAAGCTGCTCAAATGCAAAAACAGGATATTTAGGGGAAGCTTTATATTCTATTTTCAGTTTTCAAACCTCTCTCTGTATTCTGGATTGTATTTTTATTCAGGGTTTTGCTAGAGCCAGAGATAGTAGTGTCTATAGAACAGCAGCTATCTTTTTCTCCCACAAGTAATGTTTAACAAAGGACAATTCAGATCAAGTGCCCAAATTGTTCTATGGCATTTGTGTTGATAAAGGCAAAGAATTTTGGGGCCTGTGAACTAGTGGTGGTTTGTTCCCCTCACTTCCAAAGTCCTTGAAATCTGATCCATCTGGCATGATTGTTAATTCACCAGTCATATTGAATGACATAAGGGAGGCATTTCAAAAATAACCTTATCTAACTAGTGTTAGTCATATTGTCATTAAGCTCATTGCTGACACCATGTTTTAAAGCTACAAAATTCCTTTTTGGAACTGGATAAGTTGTGCCATTATTGTAGGTCTCCTCATCCCTTTTTAATTCTTTATTTTTTCATTCGACAATTGTTTTAACATGTTTGTCCAACTTACTAGCTACGTTGTCAAAATCAGTAAAAAAAGCAAAATCACAATGTTTGCGTATTAAACCATTGTTGCTTTTTTAATTTTAGAGGTTAATTCAGTTATCTTGTTCTCATTATGTTAAGGAAGCCAGTGACTACTTGGTTTAAAAATTGTAAAGTGGGTCAGTGGTCTGGGCCATCCTGAAATTTAAAAACTCTTAAGCTTTATTGTACTCTCTGAGTCCTAATACACTCTTCAGAAACAGATTATCATAACTTAAGTATTTAAAAGGCTTTTTTAAACTTACTTATTTGAAATGTATTGTCTCCAGAACCATTAAACTCAACTCTGCCTCTGAACCCAGAATATGCCTTAATGTGGCCATCAAAGGGATTAAGTGATTTAGCAATAACTAAGCATCAATCGCTTGAGTTATGTGCATTTACACCTGATAAAACAACCATATCCTCTTCTGAATACGTCAAAGACTCAGCACCATTGACAAACAAATCCTGAGAAGCACACAGTTTCTAATTATGCTTGTCAAGAGGATGGTGTAAGCAAGCCAAGGTGATGTTTATTTTGTCTAAATTGTCACATAATTTGATAGGAATAGTGCAGGTTATTAACTGACTCATTTAAATCTTGAGCTAGCAATTGGAATCATCTCCATTAGACATCTGCTTCATGACTGCTGCATCCATGCCTCAAAAGGACACAAAAACAAAAAAAACACTGAAAACACTCCTAGTGTGGCTAGCAATGAAAATCAACACTGAAAAAACAAACACTGAAGTTTAAAACTACAGACAACTTTAAAGAATTAAGTGCTTGCATCTCTTATTAATAAAGACTTCCTCAGAAGAAAAACATCCTGCTAGCTCAGTGTTCTTTTATAACAAAGAACAAATCATGTGACTTGAAAAGGCATGTGATGAATACATCATCTTAAATCACTCAAGCAATTCAAACACAGAAATGTTTACATATACTCCGCAATGTTGTATTTATATAAATATGTACACATGAAATTCATCTGTTAAAACATATAATGAAGATGATGTATATATGTCATAATGTAAAAACTACACACACACACACACACACACACACACACACACACATATATATATATATATATATATATATATATATATATATATATATATATATATATATACAAACATTTTATTACTTCAAGAAATATTGTCAAATGACATATCTGTCAAATATATGGATGCACTTTGAAATACTGAAGTACTGAAACATTGATTTCAAAACATCGTTTCCAAAAGATAGAAACCCAAGTATCCAAAAATAGATCAAACTAACCACGGCAGTAAAATGATAAAACAAAAAAAAACTTTAATTGGGTTAGCACTTTCGTGCTTCATACAGCACTTCTTTAGACCAATTAAACAGTCATAGAAACAACTCATATATATATATATATATATATATATATATATATATATATACACTGTAACTAATAAAACCCATCTGAGAACACATGACCAATCTAACCATTGCAATGGGAAGATGACATCATGAATAAATTAAAACAAAGCTCATTTAAATAAATTGTGAACTTTAAGAAAAGGTTGTAAAGTGAACTTCCCATTGAGACTGGGGTTTTTATTATCTTGTAACATGATAATCCACTAAATTTCATATTGTCCTTTCAACTTTCTAAAATCCCACAAACATTTCCCTTCATGTAAACACTCCAGGACCTTGAACTTAAAAGAATGTGAAGTACCACTTTCCTGTGTGTGTTTTGTGAGTGCATTCCTGATGTCAAGCTTCCTAATAGCTGTAACATGTTCCTTTAACCGTTTCCTAAATGTTCTGTTCTTCTTCCCAACATAGAATGATGAGCATGAAATGCAATAAGCTAGATACACACATTCTGTGTGGAACAATCTGCATTCACTCTGGTGTAAAAATCTTGATCTGTGACAGGGTGTTTAAAATACCCCGTACTATCTATATAGATGCAAAAATTACAATGGCTGTAAGGTCGCATGCCTGTTCTTCTATCTCCACTGACATCTCTGCTGTACCCCTAAGTTAACAACCTCTTTAAGGACTTCTTATTTTTAAAGGAGAAGGATGGGCGTTCACCAACAATTTGTCTCATCAGAAGGTAAAATAGACCAACTTATTTTAATAATATTACAAATCAAGTTCACATCGCTGGTATAATGTATTACAAAACTAACACTCCGTTTGGGGTTCCCAGATGTGGTCCTATCAAATACATACTTCCTATCAGAAAAATATGGCTGGGCATGATTGCACCTAAGCCATCTAGTATCAATGCCCATAACCGTTACATCTCTCTCTTTGCATCTTCTTTCAATGAATTCACCACGAACCATTTCAAGGTCCGACTGAAAAACACTGTCAACAATGTCCAACCTAGATACCCTCATTCCTTATCCTCTCAAAACATTTTTGAATATCCGTGTCAGATGTGTACTATCCCTCTTGGGTGTGGTATTCTTAAGGCAAGGTTTTCTATACAACCTGGTGTTGAAAACACCATCATGGGTCCTATATACCTCAACATCTAAAAATTCCATGGTGTTTGAGGAAAATGTATATGTGAATCTAAGGAAAGTGATCGTGCTCTGTAAATATTCTACAAATTCTTGAATATACTCTGCTGGTCTTGCCCGTAACACAAAAATGCCATCCAAAAATCTCCTAAAACTGTTATATATTGTAAAAACCTGCTGTTATTAAGGATAAATGTACCTTCTCAATAGGCCATAACTAGGTTTGCGTAGCTATAAGCACAAGGTGTGCCCATGGCTACACCCTGATTCTGCCAATAATATTATCCTTCAAACAAGAATACATTCTTCTCTAAAATCAACTCTGTTAAAAGACAAATCAAATCAATCTTATTAATACTGAAAGAACTATGTTGTACTAAAAAACCCTAATAAAATAAAGTCCTACATTATTAGGAATCATAGTCGAGTGATTTTACATCTAAAGTAACTATCAAACATTGTCCTAAAATACCAACTCCATTAATACAAACATACAAATCTTGCAAATACTGTTTAGTGTCTTTTAAAATAGTAGAAAATGAATCCACCAATGGCCTCAGTTTTTGTTCAACATAAATTGATAGGGATTCACTTAACTAAACTGATACCAAAACAATAGGCCTCATTGTTGGTCTATAAATATTCTTATGCATTTTCAGCAGACCATGTAATACAGGTATGGTGGGTGACTCAACTTTAAAATAGTTAAATAAATCCAGAGTAATCACACTGGAAAGCATACAGTCATTCAAAGTCACATATACAGAATTAACTTAAGTAAATCCTGTTCATCGAAAATAGCATAAACAGCTTCATCAGCAAGCATTTCTAACATTGCTCCCACAAAAGAATCTTTATCCATTACAGACATCACCCAACCTTTATCAGCAGGGTGAATGGATATACTATCATCAGCTTGCAACTCTGATAAAGCTCTTTGTTCAGTAGTACTCAAACTGTAAAAAGCTTTCTGAAAGCAATCACTGTTAAGTGCAGCACGTATATCATTTTCACAAATCCGACAAAAAGCTTCTAATGTTGGGTTCAATACAGGGACAAAAGTACTTGTTTGTTTATATAATAGCAGTCTGGTGTCAAGTGGAAGCAGACTCTTTAACATAATATTGCATACAAATAGCTTTAAATCTAAAATGATATCAGTTGCCTCTGTTCTTGTTGCTGGAATGTAAGACAAACCTTTCTCCAAAAGATAGAAACACAATATATCACTTAAAAAACTTGTGTTTTTGCAAATGAGTAAGCCTTCCTACACCACCCTCCCACCAGGGGGCTGTGCCCCCATATCCCCTGCTAATTATATAAACCAGCTCCAAGATCGCTCTACAGTGGAGAAAGATCAAATTCCCTTATCCTTGCTATTAGTAATCTCACACAAACTTATTGTTTAAGGCTTTCATTAAATTTTGAATAAGCTTCCCAAGGTATATTTTTACCAGACCACTCACCAATGAAGCTGACTGTAGCTGCTCATAGTATTTGTATGCCTACACGTTTAAATGGGCAGTATAAGGGTTTATTCTGGAAATGTGACTCTTTGTCTACCTTTGGTGATCATTTAATGATGTTCATAGTGGAAAACCATATGGATTCCTCAGGGACTGAAGAAAACTAGAAGGCAGCCATAATATCCTATAAATTAAGTTGATTTCTTTAAACTCCAGCTGTATTCTGAACAACTGAACAATTCATGTAATCTCACTATATCTCCTAGGTCAAAGCTGAAAACAGATGTTTGTACAATATTTGTTTTAAATGGAAGAAGAAATTAGTAGAAATTACACATTAATACCTCATTGATAAATAGAGAAGCAGCCTCATATTTTTGTAAAAGAATGTATAATCCTTTACAGCCTTACTGATATCTAATCTTGATGCAATGCCATTTAATTTCATGTCACATTTTTTTGTTGTTCTTTCAGTAGGTCACACAGAAGTCATGGCTGTTTCTAAAAGATAGACGTTCAGATACTATTTACATTGTTACACACGCACACACACACACACACACACACACACACACACACACACACACCACGCGCACTCTTCATACTTAGGGGCAAACCGGAACATTGCAAATCTTTAGGATGAGAGGAGAAAGATGAGAGTCAAAAGAAAACAAATAATTGTAAAAAATTACAAATGTACACAAGAGGGACATGCAGCCTGTGTACAGAAAACATCTCAGCCAGGAAGTGAACCAGAGATCCAAGTATTATGATGTAACACTGCTCAGTCCCTGCAGCTCTATGCAGTCCCACCTCTCATATCTGTTAACACCTGGGCATATCTTTTATTTAGTGCCAGAGTAAAGTGTTTCCATGACAACTGTCAGACCATGGTCATACAAAGGGCTGTTCAATGCAAGCTAAAGGTTTTAAATTATTGCTGAAATAGTCCAGTCTATTACTGACTGTAGGCAATGATTGCACAACAACCAGTCAGCAATATAGTAAAGTCATTAAAAAGAAACATTTTCTGTCAATCACATTGTAGAATACTTAAAGAGCAATTATACATTATTTTTAAATTATGGTGGGACTATTAAGTTTTAGTATTACATAGGGTCTCCACCTTTAATTGTTGAGTTCTGATTATCATGTGTGCCACATGATTGCAGCAAATCAGTTATTCTTCTGTCAGCATTTTAAATACTTACACAGATGGAAATTGAGCTTAGAAATGTTGCCTATAGTTCTTAATTGTTTTGAGAAGCCGTATGAGATCCTGAGCAACATAAACAAAATTAGCAGCACAGACTGCTCATTGACAGATTGGTCCCATAACCCTGAAGTGATTATGCATCTCATGTAATGTAATGTAGCCCTACTTTATGCCTCTCCAATATATATCAACCTAAGGCAATGCGATCTAAACAAGCTAGAGACCTGCTACAACAAAATTGCCAAATTCACCACAGGGGCATCCTACTGTAGTCACCACTGTCTCTCACTTGCTGAACTGGGCTGGCTTGAACTCCCTCACCTCCTTCAATGGTATCAACTCTCACTTGCCCACAAACTAGTAAACCATCCACTAAATGTCCCATCTCTCCAGAATCTACTCTAACCCTATCGCAACACCAGACCACTAAGATCTAGCAACAAAAACCACTTGCAGATCACTAAAGCCAATAACTCTGCTGGTGAAGCACTATTCTCTTGCACCATAGCCAACTTATGGAACTCCCTCCCACCCACAATTACCTCCATACCATCATGCACCCACTTCAAAACTTTACTAAAAGTGCACCTAAAAACATGCTGGCTATGCCCTTGCAACTCCCACTCTAATATCACACACCCCATCCAACCACTACCTTTCTTTCCACTCCACTAACTACCTTGATTATAGCAAGCTCAGATGCTCATAAGCCTAGTACTTATTATACAGCAGAAACTTCTTATTGTAACATTTGTTAATGTCTGTTATGTACTTCACAGATAAAGATTGTAGTTGTCTACTGATGTACTATGTTCTTCATCTGTAAATATGTTGCAAGTAATTGCTATGTAAATTATTAATCGCTATGTAATCCAATGTAACTACTGTCTGTTTATTTTAACTGTGGAGCTTTTCTCCCCGAGCCTCCGCTGAAAATAGACCTACGTCCAGTCGGACACTCCCGGTCAACAAATATAAATAAATAAATAAATAAATGTAATTGATCATGCTGCTCTTGACACTGTATGACATCACAAAGTGACACAGGCGATATGACATGATGTTTCTATTTTATATCCCCTTACTGAAGAGGAAGTAAATGGAATGCAAAAATTTACATCCACCACAAATGCTGAAGAAGCCAAGACTGACTATGAAAGGTACAGGTATTATAGAATATAGCTATTTTTTTAATTAATTAATTTTGTAGACTAGATTAGTCCTACTAGGCATGTGGCTTATTTTTCAGGGGGAAATTTAAGGTGATATTTATACCAACATGAGAAAAATTATGACACCTGGGAAATTTCCTAAAAAGCAAGAAATCCAAGAGTGAGATCTCCACACTGTTTTACTGAACTAATTTAATACTTTTGGCCAGAGTTACACTGGACTTCATCAGAATGCCATTAAAACAAAATTAACGGTTGTACACAATAATAGCAGTTACATTGTCCACAACATTAGATGCTAAAAACTTTTTACAACAACTAAACTTTTCGTATCAGTAATAAAAAGATGAGCCAAAAACATATTTATACAAATAAACGTATTAAAACATGAATATTCTAGTACAACAATATAAATCTTAAAAGAAAAGCAATGTAAAAAGTCAGTTTTAAAAGGTTAAAGCAGCCTTCAGTTTTAAAACACTGCTGATTGAAATTATTTTATTTAGCCCAGGAAAATTAATGGCATTACTTTTTAGCTACCACAGCAATTCTTTTTATTCTAAGAAATCATCAGCAGGTCCTCCCCTTTTCCCAAGTTCACGTGGTCAAAAACAAAGAATTTGAAGTTGTGGGAGCTGTGTCCCTTGATGTGTTTATATAGGGCATTTCTTCCATCATTCTTTTCTATACCATAATAATGCTGATATATTCTAGCCCTTAAGGTCCTTTTTGTTTTCCCTATATAGAACCCATCATGATTGGCACTTTGCCACATAAACCATGGCTCTACTACCACAGTCAAATTTCTGTTTAGGTATTACTTTTCCTTAATTCTGAAGTATAAAACTGGTGCCTTACAAAATGAAACAGCACTGGGAACAATGACCATATTTTGACACTCTACCTTTTTCCCTTAAGGTATTATTCCTTTATAATAAAGATTTAAAACAAGTGTCCTTCTTCTGTACAATTTTAGGGGTCACACCAACCACCCTAGGGTATTCCGGGTCTATAAAAAAAGGTTCCAGGCCTTTTCTATGATGGGTTTAATGTTGAAAACATCTGTGTTAAAGGGCAACACCCATGTTTTGTTATATACCTCTTGGGTTGTCACATTTGTCTCATTGTTGATCAAGGGTCCTAATCCAGTCACCCCTCCAAGCAGTAGGCTGAAGTGCCCTGAAGTTCTTTCATTTTTAACTTCAATGAAAATTTCACTCAAAATGTGTTCAGGATACCCTCTACTTATTAACATATTTTTCAACTTTTCACACTCAGTGCTGAATGTAAAATCATTCAACACCAAGTGAGCCAACCTTAAGCTCTGACCCTTGACAAGAGACTTTGGGTGCCAAGTATCAAAATGCAACAATGAGTTAGAATAAGTGGGCTTCCTCTATATACTGGATTGACTTTTCTTGATGTTTCTATTTTTTGAGATGGTTACATCCAAATAATTAACTCTTTCTGCCTGCACTTCCATGATAAATCTTAAACAATAAGTTGATATTTGTATACATTCAAAAAATTGGTCTAATCTGGCATGGGTATCTGTCCAAAATAAAATAATGTCATCCAAATAATGACCATAGAGAGACCAGCTGGTCATATATTCAGATGTAAGAATGTAATTATTCTCCCAGTAGGCCAATATCATGGCTGGTTTTCAAAGATGATAAAATTGTTTTCAAAGACAGCCTCCATGAGTGTTCTTAATGTAAGAATTTTAGTGTGGTCAAGTTCAGAGTTAATACAAAGATATTCATAAAAACAGTCTAAACCTACATCATGGGCTTGATGGAAAACAAGTCTTGAACATCTATACTCACAAATATGATGTTGTCAGAGTATACTTTTTGAGAAACCCTAGACAAACATTTCCATGAGTCTTTAAATAAATGTACATTATTACAAAGTACCCCTTAGTTTCAAAATTTATGAATTTAGCTAAGAGGAATATTTTGGAAGTTTTTGCATCTACTAGAGATGTGTAGCGGGGAGGGGCTCTAGTTTGCTTGTGAATCTTCAGGATCCCTAAAATAGTGAAGATCTTGTGGGATGTGACCCCAAGAAAAGTATGCTCAGAAAGTGTGATTTGGTTGTTAAGAATCAAATGTTCTAGTAACAAGTCGATTTTATGATATACAACAATATTCATCTGGTTTAATGAAACTTCTTTGTAAGTCTCACCATAAAGTAAGCCTAACATTTTGTTAATGTAATCATTCCTGTTCATGATGACTACCCCCCCCAACCTTTGTTGGGTTTCATCACTCTGGCCAAACTATTCCCCGTACATGCATTCGAGACTTCCCACTCAGTGGGACTAAGGTTAGAGTTTGAACTGTGAGAGAATGAATTCTTTAATACTGTCCTAGTGTCAAATTTACATATTTGTTCAAAAATTGAAACTATTGGGTGCAAAGGGGGGTTAAAAATGCTGTCACCAAGATTCAATGATGCCTACACTAAGTGAATATTAAGCGTACACCGTTCTAACTAAACAGACAACGCAGACATTAGTCATACCTTCTTCCTCCTAATTTTAGTTTTCCTACAGATAATTCTTGCAGCTTTAAATATTGTCAGGGCAGGGATTCATAAAAGCTACCACAAAGTGTAGACTACATGTAGACTTAGTGTAACCTTTCTGAGTGACTAGAAAGCACAAAAAATGTAATATGAATGCTCTTGAATAGATATCATGTACATTTAGTGTAGGCTTTATTGAATCTGGCCCTTGGTCTTTTACATACATTGTCAACAGTAACATTAATGCCTTCTTCATCTCTGAAGTAAAAAGTTAAATTATGCTTCCTAGTAAAAAGCTTTAACAATATTAAAACCTTACCAATATTGGCCTTCCTGTCCAACACAAAAGTCAAACCTTTCTCAAATAGGTCTGCCCATGCACTTGTAACAGGTGCTGTACTATAATTGTAGATTTTGAGATCACTGGCACTATTGAAAAGTATTTCACAATGGTCTATTGATGGTTCCATAGAGAATTCCCCTTCCCCCTCACTCTCTGGTATGAGATGCCCTAAAATGAATTATTGTTGTAGTTCTTCCTTCCCTGTTGTGTCCCAGAGTTCTGTGCATTCTGGGTCCCAATCTTTTGAAATGTCTCAGGGTCGGCTATTCTAAAGACTCAGCTTCTTGGACATCACCTCCATTAACTGAGGTATCATTGTCAAAACCAGTAACTGTGTAATTGTTGCCACTAAAATTATTGCTAGATCGATTCCCATTACTGGGGGAGGGGGTAAGCTTTCCCTGCCTCATAGTCACACTGATCTCTGTTTGCTTCTTTCGGCTTTTCCCGGTTAGGGGGTCGCCACAGCGGAACTCCGGTCCGCTAATGATTGGCAGTAGATTTTTTACATGCCGAGTTTGCCAGCCCTGGCGAACAGCCTTCAATGAAGGTATGCCCATTCACGCATGTTTCCACACAGAAGATGCTCTAGCTTAGAATCAAATGGCACAACGTTTTGCTGTGAGGCGACAACGCTACCGCAGCACCACCACCGCAGTATATAGCCACACTGATCTATAAACGTTTTTTTTTTTTGGCTCTTAAATCACAAATAATCTGATTAACTTTAACATACAAGGCCCTGTATTCATTGATTTTACTATCAAAAATTAATTCTATTTGAATAGAATTGTCCATTATTTTATATTCTCTAACAAACAATTAACTTTTCTGTCATTGTGTCTTATAAGAACATGTAAGAAATCATAGCCATGTTTATTAAAAATTCAAGCAACTCTCGGTGAAGTTCAGAGTCTTTTTCAAGGCCTGTAAGGTATTTCCAACTCCTTAACTCTTTGGGGATGCATTCTCATAGACAAGAATTTTCAAGTTGAAGTTTCCTATATTTCAGTGTGAACTCTTCCAGCATTTTAAATTGTCCATCCACATTACCATAGTCATCCCTCAAAGTTTTATTAACAAATTGCCACTGTTTTTCCTGGGCTAAATAAAACAACTTCAATCAGCAGTGTTTTAAAACTGAAGGCTGCTTTTGCCTTGTAAGACTGGCGTTTTACATGTTTTTTCTTTGAAGTTTTGTATTGCTGTACTAGAATATTCATGTTTTAATATGTGTATTTGTATAAATATATTTTTGGCTCATCTTTTTACTACTGATATTCAAAGTTTAGTTTTTGTAAAAAGTTTTTTTTCTTACTTACTGTGCACTGTCTTTTAAGAATGGTTTAATGTCAAGCATCTAATCAATGCTGTGGGCCATGTGACTGCTGTTATGATAGAAACCATCCATTTTGATTTTAATGGCATTCTGATGAAGTCCAGTCTGACTTTGGACAAAAGCACTAAATGGGTTTAATAAAATAGTGTGGAGACCTCCCACTTGGGCTCTTTCCTTTTTCTTTTTATCACTGTAAACATGGCAGATGTGCAAGTGGGTAAAGCATCCGCTGAGATGATGATGGTGGAAAAGAATGAGTCTGGATTTTGGTAGTATTGGGCTGTCTAACAAAGAGATGGCACATGGTTAAAGACCATCAGACAGAAGTTGAAGAGTAAGTATGTGGTAAAGCTGGGAAAAACAGTGCCCTTGTGATTGGCAGGAATGGTAGCATTGTTCTCTCCATAAGGGAAAAGCACTGGATGATGCTACAGACAAACGTGCAATGAGGAGCTTGGGTGCAACTTTAAAGCATGGAGTTGTTTCAGCTCCCGGGGGAAACTGTCATCAGTTCTAAGAGCAGAAGGACATCAGACAACAGATATACAGTGATAGTTTACTTAGAAAGCAATGGTGACAGTGCATAAGACAAAAATAACACTTCAAACTGGGAAGTTTTTATGTTTCTATGTTTCTATTATTTAAAGTGTAGAGATCCCAAAAACAGATAATAATTTTGGTGCATTGTATTGCATTGCATTTTAGTTCACCTGATATGACCATTAGTACATTTTCTGTTAGAGCCTGTATGCTTAAACACATATAATTGTTAAGGAACTAAGAAAAGTGTACACAGTAAAATTGGAGTTAATAAAATTTACGGACAAGACATCACTTTATTCTTGGGGTCTGGGAGGCATGTGGAGAGTACTTATGAAAGCAGGCCAATTACAACTCATGGCTAATAATAGCTTTGTAGAAGATAATGATATTTTTAAGACATGCTTAACAGTCTAAAAAGTTTTCATATTTATTAATTTGGAGAATTTTAAAACATGATTTAATTAATTGATTTGTAAGGATTGTTGGCGAGCATGTTAAAAAGCAAAGAAGTGAGCTAAAGAGTTAACAGATTTCATCATTTATGGATTGACAGCTCAAAGTGCAATCACTTCAACTATGTTAGAGAGAAAGAAAAGGAGGAATGAGAAAGAAATTGTGAAGAAATAATAGTTAAATGAAGATTTAAAAATAGAACTATAAAAAGGAAAACAGCAAAAAATATATGAACAATCAGAGATAGAAAATGAATATAGTATGTCAGATTTAGGAGAAGATAAACAACACATTTTTATAGGATAAAGGGGCAGAAAATGAAGAAAAGAAGGGAAACAATAACATATGTCAGGTTGTAAAACTGGAAAGTTTTGACATGTAAAATTATTTATATAATACTTTAGTAGAAGGTGAGATATTATACAATGACCTAAAAGTAAGATGCCAATATTTGCTTTTTGAAGACATCCAAAAGAAGAGAAATTCCCAAAAGTAGAATATTTTGGTTATGTGAGAATGAAAAATGCTCATGGATTCTACATACAAAACAGCCGTTATGTAAACTACTATGACATGCTGCTCAGAAAAGGTTACAGGAGAAGATTGCATTGTTGACTGAGACAAACAGAGGGCTGTAACATATATGTCCCATGACTGTAAAATGGGATGGAAGTATATGAAGAAATCGGGCCATTGATGTACTTGAAGCAGAGCTTTTTGTGGGGTGCAGATTTAATTGTTATCTTGGAAATGGCAGATACAGAAAAAATAGAGGAAAAGTTATGGTCCTGATGTGCATGTGAAAGGCAGTTAACAGACCAGTATTATTAAAATCGGGGCATCAAAGATCTATTCAAGTAAGGACTGTATGTCAAAGTAAGATAGACTTTATATGTGAGCATAATGGAATTAGCAAACCATATTACCTAGAGCCAGCTTTTACTGTGGGAAGTGCTAGCCCCGAGGGCACTGGGAGGGCTGGAATTGAATTGTTACTTTCTAACATTGATGCTGAAATCACCATGTGTTTGATAGATGAATAACCTCAATTTCAGAGATGATAAAGGGACATATTATGCTTGTTTGGTCACATGTGCAGAAAAGCAGAAGATCATTTGGTAAAACAGATTTTGAAATGATGGGAAGAAGTAGAAATAAGAAAGGGAATATATTTTATTTTAGAAATGTATAAAATGGATATATCCACTGAGCACAAGTATCTTTCATTTTTCAGGGACAACCCCAGAGGAGTGTTTGGTTAAGTGAGTGATAGAGAAGGAAAAAAAGAGGATGAAAGAATAACGCCCTGCACATTTTGCTACAGGAAAGAGCTCAGTGCCTTAATTCTCTACAATGACTTTCAGACAGAACTGCCAAAATATTGGGGGATTGGTTTCTTTGACAACAGATCAATTAAAGTGGAAATTTAACTGTTTTAGCTGTAAAATGCACAGCAGTAATAGCTTAAGGACTTAACTGCTGATATCCAAAACCACAAAATATCAAACAAATGAAAAGTGCATACAATGCACTTCTTGCAGGGTGGCAAGCAACCCCATATCCCTAAACTCTCTTACTTATAGACAACAATACCTCAGAGAAAGAGAGGAAAACATTGTGTACTGTGTTTTGTTTTACATTCCACTCTTTCACCCGGTTATTGTGAAGCATTTCCATTACTCATACTACATACAATCAGTGGAAACAATTTACCAAAAAACTACAACCTAAGCGAAAGATGCATATGCAAATTATTTCACTTGAGCTGTCTTATGACAACTTAAGTAGAGTATCATATTTCAAATTAAATATGCAGAAATGTGAACTGGGGAAAATCAGGTCTTGTTTGCTGAAGCAGAGGGTATGAAAATATTTAAATGGTATTTAGATTTATAACCAGAAAATTCTAGATGAATAGATGTGGATCAGTTTTGTATAACGTTACTTCGGATGGATCATAGGAGGTTACTAGGCTAATGACCTTAGGGCCCTTACAAGCCTAGCCAAGTTTACCCTTATTTCCACGATCAGCATCTATCCAAGAAGGAATGAACAATTTAGTAGAAAAGGAAGACATAATATGGATTAGAAATAAAGTATGGTTTTAAGAAGCACATAGAATAAAGTTAGTATGGACAAGGGATAATTTTTAATTAGGAACAGCCAAGGATTTTAATTACATATAATGAATTTAAATTATTCAATTAATAAATGTATATAAAGTTGAAGTGTTTTTGTATGTAGTATTCATCCACATCTGAGGAAGTGAGTGAAACGAAAATGCAAGTGTGGAGACATAGCGTTTATGTGTATGGTTTTTATGTTATTGAAGTTCAACTATTTGGGACTTTTGTTGTGCTGGAGTGTACTGCTGTGATTTCGTCATTAAAATTCGTCTAAAGGAAAGAAGCTGTGCCTCCTTTACTCCACTGGTACAATTTTGCTTGGTTTGGTTGCTTACTAGTTCTATCCAAGAAGGACATAGGTAGAACTTCTGGGAAATTTACAGTTAACCATCCAATTGTCCAGATTACGTTTGAAGAGGGCCAATGAGATGCTCTGCCTGACATGAAATGTGAATCTGTTCAATAGGTGTGGTAACCTCTGGGAGACAAATCTGTCCTTCCAGCAAGTTCTATTACTGTCACAAGACAGGTTAAGGCCATTAGAGTGAGTAACCCATGTACCATTTGACTTAATATGCATCATTTCCAATAAAGCAGGGTAAAAGATTGCTTATATGCAAGGCACAGATCGCCTCTGAGTAGTCTGTATGAAACAGAATAAAGTGAGAGCGATTTCAGACAATCCTCATAGGGCAGATGTTGATGATCTTAAATATTCCTTGTAAGGAACCTTTGTGTTCTCTCCAATTGCTGCAGGTGCTTGGAAAGATACATACCAAAAGGTCCACCTCTCTATCTATCTGGAGAGCTATAGCCAAAGAAATAGTTAATTTTATATTCAAAACAATGATAAAATAAATAAATTTGTTTAAAATGTTTAAGGCCCTGCTCCCATGACATGCTAATTTGTGATTCATAAATATGCTAGCTGTGAAGAGATAAGAACTTTTTATTGACTAATTTGCATGTCTCTGAATCATAATAATGACAGCAAATGCACATACTTTTTTGTTTTAGATTTTTCCTTTTCTTCATGCACATCAGGTGTACAGATATGCATATCTACATGCACAGTGTTTTTTGTTTCCTTTTTACAGGCACACACAGGTGCGCACAGGAATGAAGGCATTTACATAAAAATCTGTTTACACTCAGACACATACACACACACACACACACACACACACACACACACACACACACACACACACACACACACACACACACACACACACACAAACTCATGCAGACATGCGTGAGTTCATGCTGATGTGCATACACAGAAATCTAAGTCTAAATGCACATTTATATATTCATTTTGAGTTTTTGGTGCTGTCGTTCACTTGTTAGACAGAACTACTAGGTTGTTGTATCTTTCATTACTGATTATTATTAGTATGTTGAAAACACCGGGTCTGTATCACGTGGTCGAACTGCAATAAGTCCCTGGGAAAAAAATCGGTGTTCCACGGCTTCACTATTTTCACATTTTGAACTTCCCAGTTCGATGCTATGGTGTTTGGACACCTGTGCGTTTGAACTCCTAATATAAACCCAAAAATACCATACGCGTAGTTTGCAGGTACAGAATCATAGTTTATTTTCATACTTGTTTTCAGGTAGTTGACAGCTACTAGACTAAGCACCAATTATAGACAAGGTACAATAAGAAACTGTGGATATCTATTTGAAAAATGGAAGTATCTGTTATTGAACTAGTCCACATAATGGCTCACTTTATGGTATATACTAAAATGACCTGTTTTGTAAAACAAAAATCATTTTTTTGCGGTATCATAAAAAGTATAACACAAGAAATGTGATGCTGCCAGTTGCATTCCAATTCACCTGAGGATTCATAAATGTCACATCAGCAATCATGGCCAAGATAAAACTGTTTAGAATGCAGGTATGACAAGTCCCTGGGCTCATTACTAATGTGGCTGGCCAGGTGAGTGTGTGCAGCCAGAGCAGGGACACATCAGAAAATTGTGTAGGACAAGCTTGTGGCCGCAATGAAGTATAAACAGCTGTGGTAAACATCTAATGAGTGAGAGCTTGAAGGATAGTCAGTGTGAAACCATGTGCGCAGTTGGTAATACCTGTCTGTTGATTTATTTTTATAACCCATGGATATGCATATGCAGAGAAGATTCTTGTTGAATATAGTAAGATAAATATGCCTAAGGAAGGAGGGCAGAGGAGGTAAGAGGGCCACAGAAAAAAAAAACATAAGGTACAGAGGGAGGTGCCAACACAATCATGCCTGTAGAAGACATTGGGGAAGGGGGATGAGACATGCAAGCCGATATGCTCAAGAACCTGAAATTACAAAAAAGTAAAAATCATACTAGATAGGTAGATTACAGAAAAGTAATAACATTTATCAACAAAATCATTTATGATATCAGCAGATTCTGATCAGTGTACATGTACTATAATGCAAATATTAGGAAAATGAACTCCTTCACTACATTGAGGGGGATTTGAACCCTCATTTCTTTTCATTTATGCATTCATTTACAAGATGAGCCATAGAAGCAGTCATACTAAAGGTGTTGGTGAAGCACATAGGTGATTGTTACACATTTGCAGAAAGAAGCATACAATCCTGATTGTTTTTTAACTCTTAACTCTCTTTAGTTGCACTTCATAAATCACATTATTGACAAGATTAGTCATGGAAACAGTCAAACAAAAGGCTTAAGCTTCACCCTATTTCATATTTTCACACTGCCACATAACTATGCTTATCTCATTTGCGCAACTGATAGCAGCTAAGGCCAATATAGATGACTGACTGGACATAGTTGTTGCCATACAGTTAACAGTGTTGTTTCTTAATGGAAGCAAATTTGCATCAATGTGCTCTTTGTGACCCTTCATGCACAGTATAATTACAAAAAGATATGTGATTTAATAGCCCTTTATGGGCATGTATGTGGTGTGTTTATTCATTTGTAATCAGTTTAAGGGTTGAAAATAGGAGTATAAGAAAAAAATGAAAAGGGGAAGCAAAGCCAAGCAAATAAGAAATGAGCACAATGGAGGTGAAGAAGCAGAGGAAGCACAGAGGTGAAGGAGACATCAGACAAATAGAGGGAAGACAACACTGAGTAGAAGATTGATTGACCATTAGGGTTCGGCACGGACACAAAAGGTAGGGGAACACCAGATTAGGGGATAGGACTGGGTGTCTGCAGTGCAGTCACTGAAATGTAAGATATAGTGGGCGATTACCCATTACCCTGGCTACTGTCAACACTGATCTTGGTTCAGATAGTGCTGGACAGAGATGTAACTAAAGTAATTGCTGGAGAAGGTTCTCCATGTTGCTACTTTGGGCATACAACCTCCTGTCTGTTATATCCTCCACAATGTCTGCCAACTGCCAATGAGTGCCAAAGGTGTTGTCTCCAATTGCACTGTTACTGGTGGGTACAACTGTACCAGCATCCAATGCAGAGCTACCTGAAGCAGGTGATACAGGTAAGGCAGCATGTGTGGAGGCAACTGTGGCAGGCTGGGACCAGATGACCAGATGTGCTGGGTGTTTCTGGTGGTGATGGCAGTGCTGTAGGTGTCATGAGTAGGGGGTGGGAGGTGGGGGCTAACAGGCCTTGTCAGTGGGATCGGTCCAGGTCAATGTGCTGAAAATAAATGAATATAAGAGAGAGGACAGAGACAAAGTTATGAGAATGGACAAGAACAAATACAATGATAAACTGAAGTTTTTGCTATGCTAAGATTAATACAATTTTATTTCTCCTTTGTTAACCAAGTTAGTCCTCCTTGGTTAGTGGTCTATTTTCAGGAGAGATGTAAAGTGGTATTTGTATTACTAGAAGTAATTCGGTCAGAGCATCGGGGAACGTCTACTCTTCAGCATAGGGGAATGAAATTGAAGGTGGCACATCCAGTTTTTGTGTTTGTTCCAGGCACAAAAGTGGCCCAGAAAGACAGCAGAGCCATGGAGGATGTAACTCAGAGTGGTGATAGTGCTAATGTTGTTGTTGTGGAAAACAGTATGGAGTTGGCAGAATCCCTGCTGAGTGAGAAAGTCAATATTGTGATGGTGGAGAGCAAGTCTGCATTGGAGGAGAAGGGAAGAAAGGAGCAGGTCAATATACAGTAGGAGGTAAAGCCTGATTAGGAAGAATTATTTCAAAAAGGTTGTTTGAGGGTGAAACAGAGCATAATGATGGATATATTATTACAACCCTTCAGTCTGGAGGGGTGGAGGATGGTTATTTGGAGCAGCTGATCAACCAACATGAGCTGGAAAACAATGTAGGAGCATTGTGGAGTGGCATAATGGAGAACATAGAAGAAGAGGGGAAAAAAGATGAGTCAAGAGGGAAGACATATCCACAAACTGTAAAAAAAGGGGAAGGAAAAAATGAAGGAAGAAAATAAGGCTATGAAGAGAAGGCATACTGCTCATATAAGCAGTAAAAAGGAGAAAGGATTAGACAGATATGAAGTGTGGGACTCTTTGATTGCTCCTTTAGGTGTGACTGCAAAGGAAGTAAGACTATTTATTCTTATTAACAATGAGACTTTTTGTGACTTATTATTTGAGAATGGACAATTTATAGAGAATTTCATAGGAAAATATGAACAAAAAAATGTATACCCATGGTCTGAATATGTTATTTAACTTTTTTTCGACAGACAAAAAAAGAATATTGTTTCAATTTAGAAATGAGGTTGAACCTATAGATTTAAAAAGGAACTTATTGACTATTTGCAAGGAGGTATTGGATACTACAAATGTTTATGATCTAAGAAGACTTTGGACTGGGGGTGGGATTGTGGAGTAATATTAAAAATGGAAAAATGACAATGTGATACATATATCATGTATTATTAACATTCATGGTAATAAGGGTTTTGTGAGATGCAGAAGGCAACCAAAGACTTGTTATTTTTTGTGGGAAATATGATAATTTGATTAATGAATATGATAAAAAAGCTATTTGTGTGGTAATACAGGTCATAATGCAAAAATGTGCTTTAAAATGCAAGAAATGTGGTAATATTTGACACTCATGGTTAGAATGTGAAAGAGACATACAAGCAGATGAAAATGAAGCTATACAGGAGAAAGAGATAGTAGAAATGGTGACACAAGAACAAGTACAGCAAAATGAAATGAATGTAGAGGTTATACAGAAAGGTAAAGGAAGAGATAAGGAAAAAGAAAAAAAAACAGGTGAGAGAAATGAAGAAGAATCTGAATGGCACAATGAAAAAGGTAAAAATAATTAATAGGAAAAAGAGTTAGGGAAAGAAAAATACATTTTAAAAACAATGTTTAGACAAAATAAGAAAGGTAAAGGAGTGGAATTATATTATAATAACTGTTATGTAAAAACTGAGAATATTAGCTTTAAATGTTAGCTTGAAAAACACTAAGAGAAGAATTAGTATATTACAATGGTGTGCTGGAATACAGGCTGAAGTAATAATATTACAGGATTCATAGGTTCATAGGTTCATAGGTAGGTACTAAGCTATCAGTCCTGAGGCCTATACAAGCCCAGCCAAAAAGGTACCCTGGCTTTTGCCACCCAAGAAAATTATTTTCCTGTGCCACTGTCGAGCATAGCCACAGAGGTGATCACCGGGGTGAATTTCCTATTTCCCATCCAATCATCAAGATTTTTCTTGAAGAGTGCTAATGAGGAGCTTTGTTTGATATAGATAGGTAGTTTATTCTAGAGTATGGGAAGTCTCTGGGAAAGGAATCTATCCCTCTGGCATGTTCTGTTTATTGTGGTGACAAGGTTTAGGTACCTAGAGCATGTAGCTTGGAGGGATTGGGATTTCTTTAAGTGGAGCATGTCCAACAGCTCTGGGTTTGGCATAGCTTTGTATGTTAGGCAGGGATCACCTCTGAGTAGGCGATATGTGACAGAGTAAAGCTGGAGTTTTTTGAGATGGTCTGTGTAGGGCATCTGTTTGAGGCTGGTAATTCTCTTTGTGAGGTATTTCTATGGCCTTTCCAGTTGTTGTAGATGTCTTGTGAGGTACATACAAAAAGGGGAGTTGTACTCTATAATGGGTCTAATGAGTGATGAGTAGAGGGGAACAATGACCTTTTTTTTCTGGATGAGAAACATTTTGTGATGAGGTGTGCCATGTAGAAGGATTTCCTGACTACTGTGGTGATGTGATTATCAAAGGAGAGATTACTGTCCACCTGTGTCCTAAGGTATCTTATCACACTTTTGGTGTTAATTATACTACCGCCTATGTTGTAGTTCATGGGTTCAAAGTTTTTACCAAAGGGGATGACAAGGCACTTTTTGGCATTGAGCTTGAGCCCATGGCTTTGACACCAGGCATCTGGCTCAGTGAGGTCCTTTTGTAGGATGTCCACATCATTAGGAGTTTTGATTATGGCTCCTAGTTTGCAGTCATCTGTGAACTTCATTAGCCAAAGACCTTCTGTGTTAGCCTGTACTTCAGAGAAGTAGATACAAAACAGGAGAGGACCCAGGACTGAACCCTGTGGTACTCCACTGGTCAATGGTCTGAAGTCGGATTTGGAGTCTGCTACTTTCACAGTGTGGGTTCTGTCAGTGAGCCAGTTGGCAACCCATCTTGTGACATAGAGATTTATACCTAGTTTAGTGAGTTTATCTATAATTCCAGAGTGGGGGATGGTGTCAAAAGCCTTGGCAAGATCTAGATAGGCTGTGTGAACCACTTTACTCTTGTCTACGGCTTTGGTGACTGCTTCAAAGAAGCCTATCAGGTTTAGGAGACATGATCTGCCTTTTACAAACCCGAACTGGGTGGGGTCCAGAGTTTGGAGATTACCAATGTCTTTGTTTATAAGTTCCATGATGATACATTCCATGGCCTTGCAGACCAGGCTTGTCAGGCTAATGGGGCGGTAGTTCCCGGGGATATTTAAGCACAAATATTTGTTGCAAGGAAAAAAAGAAGAGGTAGCACCTTATTTGCTTAAGATAATGAAACCTGGAAAAATAATAAGAATTAAAAGATACGGATGGAAAATTAATTAAAAGCAAGAAGGAATATATGAAATAGTTAAAGAACATGTATTAAATATATTTGTTAAGAAAGAACTGAATGTAGGAAAAGTTTATGATGGAAACAAATTGAACAAAGAAGATAATGAATATTTAGAAAAAAAAAAGAATAAATATAAATGACCTTAATGAAATTATGAGAGATATAAACATGAACTCTACAACAGGAATAGATGGAATCAGATACAACATGTATAAAGAAATGGAGGATTGGCAAAAAGTAATGTTTGTCAAGGTGATGAATGAATGGCTAGAAACAGGGGTTAACTATAAAAAAATGTGTACCGGGGTAATAAAGTTTATATTAAAAAAGGAAATAGATATGAGATAAAAACTGGAGACCATTAACATTGAATAACACAGATTACAAAATATTTATGACAATAACTGCAAAAAGATTGCAATGTAAGATGGAGAAAGTAAATGATCAAAATATATTTAGGAGAAAAGGAAATGGAAGTCAGGAACTTTTATGGATAATAAGAGAGGTAATTGACAATATTATCGATAAGAAAGTAGAGACAAAAATAATGACGGGGACATAACTAAAGCTTATGATAACATACATCATGTTACCAAAAAGCAAAGAGAGATTATGTTCAAAAGTATACGTAATTTTGTATGTGTAAATAGGGATATAATATAGCAAGGGATTTTAACTGAATAATTATGGGAGAGTTTATGAGCATACAATATAAGTAAAAAAGTTATGTGTAACTAAATTGGTGTACGAGAAAAATTATGTGAAACTAAATATGAACAGATGGATAAGGGAAGAAATAAAAATAAAGGTGGAATAAGACAGGGGTGTCCAGCAAGTAGTTTAAGTTTTTCATTGGTTATGAATATAATAGTGATCAAAATTAATAAAATGTCAAGAAATGGAAGTTATGCTAAAAGAAGTACAAATGCCAATAATGTACACATGCAGATGATATTGTAATAATTACAAAGAATACACTATGGATGGAAAGAGTAAACTTAAAGCTAGGCATAATGTTGGAAAGACTTGGACTAAATATAAATAAAGAAAATAGTAAATGGTTTGGTTTTAATGGGGAAATAGGAGGTGTTGAATTTAATGACAAGTGTATAGATGTGTTAGGAGTAAAATTTGGGAAAATAGAATACAAACAGGAGCAATTGTACAAAGGGATGAAAGAAATAAAGGACATGTTACGTTTTGTAAAACATATAGATTTTCATACAGAAAAAAGGCACATCTAATCATTAGCTTGATATTAGGTAAAATAGCTTGTGTAGCAAATATTTATAAGACACCTGTAAAATATGAAAAATAACTAATGATGTTAATATTTTCATTTATTTGTGGTTCTAGACTGAGCCCAGTTAAAGAGGAACATTGTATATGAAAGAAGTCTAAGGGGGCTTAGGTTTAATTAATCCAATTGTGCATGCAGCATCTTTAGGTTTATACAAAGTATTAAAGAGTATTATGAAAGAAGAAAACAGAAAACATTTGCTAGAAATTATAATGTAATATAAATATAAATATGTATAGGAAGGAACAGAAGTTAAGAAGAGAGGTAAAAGTATTAATAATGATGAAATAAAAGAATACCAGAATAAAATTATATTATGGAAAATAAGAAAGAATGTAATACAAAATAACAGGAAGAAATGGTATGTCAATGCAATGAAAAACTTTTATTTTGTTGTCCCATGGAAAGATGTTGAACTGAATAAGAAAAAAGCTAGATTAAGGAGATATGAAAATTACAAATAAATAAATAAATAAATAAATAAGGGAATGTAATGATTTTTTTTGTGAAGGTTATCCATATGCAAACTGCCCGTAAAAGCTAATATGCAATATAAGAGAAAACAAGACAGAATTTGTAACATGTGTGAGGAACTAGAACCTGAAGAACGTTGTTTTTAAATGTGACAGAATTAAGACGTTATGGGTAGAAATATGTAAACATGTTATGATTAAAAAGTATTTGAAATATGAACAGTTAAACATGGACATGATAGAACATGGTTATTATGGCCAACAAGAAGTAAAGAAGATGGACAGAATTATGTTTTATGTTGCATGGACAATATGGGATGAAAGATTCAATGAAATTACATTTAATGGGAGATGGACTTTGGCAAAGATATTAGAAAAGATATGTTTTTGGATGTGGATAAAAGACTGGGGGAGAAATATTTGAAAATGTAAAGTAAATGTAAGGAGACGTAAATATTTATAAATAGTGTTAATATCTAAATATGTAAATAATCTGAAATATGTAGATGTATACACAAAATTAAAAAATTACTCTTTTATGGGGGGGCATGCTTGTGTGTTGGGCTTCTGACTTCTTGTTTCTGTTCCAGGTGCATAGGTGGTCCAAAGAAGCAGGAGGGAGTATGGCAAGTGTGAGTGAAGAGAATGAAGCTGTGAAGAAGGAGAAAACAAGTTTGGAGATAGCTGACCGTTTATGTGAAAGGCAGCTAAACAAAATGGAAGAAGCGGAAAAGTAATTTATATCAGAGGTGAAGGAGTGGAATGATATTGGTGGAGCTCTTCCAGATTTGAAAGATATATTCTAAGAGAAACTGTTCGATGGAGAAGAAGATACCTAGCAGGGATGCATTTTTACAACCCTTTAATCTAAAGAGTTGCAAGATGTTTATTTAAAAGAAATGATTAATCAGAGTGAACTAAAGAGCAAAGTACCAGTGTCATGGGTTGAGATGATGGAGAAAATACAAGAAGAATTTGATGAAGATATGACAAGAAGAAAACCACACACAGACACTGAAAGAGAGAGAAAGAAGAAGCAAAGAGGTGAAGGAGGTGAAAAAAAATGTAGTAAAAATAAGCAGTAAGAAAGAAACTGGACTGGACAGGTATGGGAAGCTATAATTACACCACTGAGTGTTTCACCGAAAAAGGTAAGTGCTTTTATTCTTTTCAACAAAGAAACATACTGTGATGAACTTTTTGAAACAAGACAGTATATGGACATTTTTTTTAGAAAAGTATGGGAAAAAAAGAAATGTAATCCATGAACTGAATATGTAGTACAGGCATTTAATAGAGTGACAAAAAAGATACATGAAACAATTTAGAATGGAAATTGAAAAAGATGAACTGAAAGAACATTTAAAGACAATATGCAAAGATGTGATGGACACAACAAAATATATGATGAAAGAGGTTTATGGGCTGGAGGTTGGGAATGTGGCATTATTTTGAAAATGGAATATGATAATGTTGTGCATATTCCTAGTGTGATTAATGTGAATGGTAACAGAGGATTTGTTAACCTAAAACATGGCATTTTTGTTGAAAAATGATTACTTGGTCAGTGAATGTGGTAAACAAAAATGTTTTATTTGTAGAAAAGTAGGTCATGCAGCAACACAATCTGATATTAAATGTAAAGAAATGTGAAAAAAACTAGACATACATGGGTAGATTGTGAAGAAAATCTAGAAGTTGTAGAAAAAGAAGGTATACAAGATTTGGTATATGATAAAATTGTAAAAAAGGAACAAGGGAAAACAAGAAAAAAGCAAAAATATAATAGATGCTAAACATGGGGAAAGAGAAGTGGAAGAAGAGGTGGTTGATACAAATGAAGAAGAATTTCTAAATTGGCAAGTAGTGAGTAGAAAGAAAAATTCTATAGAGAAAAGGGTAAAAGAGAGGAAAAGAAAATTTAAAAGTGTAACTGTTAAAGAGAATAAAAAAGGTAAAGGATGACACAGAAACTACAACAATAATATTTAAAAGCTGAAGGTTTTAACTTTAAATGTGAAGAGTATGAAGAATATCAAAAGAAGAATAAGTATTTTAGTATGGTGTGTTTCAAAGGACATGCATATTATTATATTAGTAGACACTAGGATTCTGACAGAAGACGAAAGATTGCAAATTACATCTTCAGAAATGGGTATACTATGTAAAGAAAATATTAAAATTCTAGATTTCACAATAGGTGGATTAAGAGAATAACACTACTAGACCTAAGATGGAAAACAAAGATTTACAGAATTATTGCTTTATATGCATATTTTACAAAGAAAGAAAGAGAAATAATGTTTAAAAAACTTCTAAATGATGTAGGTGTTGATATGGATATAATATTAGTGGGAGACTTTAATTGCAATATAAGAATAGCAAAGAAAAATTGCAGTGATGTTAAAATGATACATGAGATAATGAAAAGTGGAAATTTTATATATATATATATATATATATATATATATATATATATATATATATATATAGGATAACATACATTTGACTTACAGAAGAGGAGAAATAAATTAAAACTGAGATTGACTAGTATCAGATAGTTTAAAAATATTGCAAAAAGGGATAAACAATAGTTTTTTAGATCATATAGCTATATGGATAGAGGTATATGAGAAATAAGGATAACTAAATATTTGGAAAGGGTATTAAAAGACTTAATAAAAAAAACTGAAATAAAGATGACAGAAAATAATTAAACAAATTATAGAAGATCATATGGATATAAGAATATTTTATAGAAATTGCACAAGTTGGTGGATAAGTTTTAAGGAAAAATAAAAAAAAATGTTTCTTAGAATACTGAAATAAAAAGAGAAGAATACAGAAATTAAGATATAAACGATTGAGTTAAGAAGTGCGTAAGGAAATAATAAGAAATAAAAGAATCTATTTTGAGAAAAAAAAAGAATTATATGATTTAAACCATGAAAAGATTAAAACACTGCTGTATATACAAAGATATTGTTTACAAGGAAGAAAAGAAAAAGTAGCACCTTATTTGAACAAATGAATGAATGAGAACAAAAGAATAATAAGAGAATTAAAGAAAATTGAAGGAGAAAACATAATAATGTTAGACAGAATATACAAATCATATAGAACAGAATTTTGAAAAAAGGGGATGAAAGCAAAACAGAAATCCATAGTTAAAAAACAAAGTGAAGAAGATAATGGGCAGGATTCACGAAGGCTTGCACGGAGTGTAAGTGACATGTAAGACTCCACGCAAGCCTCGCAATCCAGGAACAGCCCGAAACTCCATGTAAGAGACCAGCTAAAACGTCTCTTACACGGACTGGGCGTGGATATGCTAAATACCTCACTTGCAGCCGAAAGGCATGCAAATGAGGTAGAGTAGCGATCCACAAAGCAGAAAGCAGCCCGTGTAAGAGCCATTTTAGCTGCAGAAATGTACTCAGTTGACAACTGAGTACGTTTCTGCAAAAATCACAATGGAGCCATGTCAGCTCCAAATAAAGGGTGCATATGTAGCAGGCAGCATGCCAATGGCCAAATATGTGGCCACTGGCAAGGTACCCTGATGCAAATATGAAAAATCTTTTTTTTTTGTGTTTAAACGCAGCGCAGCCCCGTGCAAATGGGTTGCGCTGTATAACACATAAAAATGAAGGTTATAAACCCACAAATGTGGGTTTTATGCAATACATAGATTTACAATACAGGGACCAGCAGACCAAAAACAACATGGCCACCATTTAGTGGTTGCTAAGGGGGGAAGCTGAGTCTAAGAGATGTAACTAAGCATTACTAGTCAATCTAATGTAAATGAGTGTTAGGATACTGAATTCCACTGTCACATAGCAAATGAGCACATTCTGAGTAGTATAAGAGATACATAAGGGGGAGGAATAGAGTAGGAGATAGGTGACATCACAGGGGGGATTGGTAGAAAGAAATGCAGTTCATTGGAGGTCAGTGTTACATGACAGATGTCAGACACATATCATGGAAAGAGGAGTGCCACAAGATAAGCATGGGAAAGTCAAGAAATGGAAGGTGTACACTGTTGCTTACATCAAAGTTTCTTGTTGGGCGTGCATGCGCACATGTGTGCGCCATGAGGCATGGGTAGGGCAGTGTGCGCGCGTGTAAGGCAGACTGAGCATGTGGGAGCGTGTTGGTAGACTTCTAAGACTATTTGTGCTAGTGTGCGCACGTGTAGGGCAGACTGAGCATGTGGGAGCCTGTTGGCAGACTTGTAAGACTGTTTGCACTGGTGTGGGCACATTTTAACCCGAATAAGCAGATTCTGAACTGTGTAAGCATGTGTGCATGCGTGTAAGCCACTGTGAGTGTGTTTCTGCTGGTATGCACATTGCTCCCCCCTGAAGAAACAGAAAGGAAAAAGGAAGCAACAGAATTAGTAGGAAGCTAGCAGGGAATACTGCTGGAGCTAGCAGGTGAAAATAATTAGAAGCAGGCAATTACACAGGCAGAATAGTAGCTCAGCCAAGCACTTAAAACTCTGCAAACAGCAGTGCAGGATGTTTCTCTCAAGAGACACTGCAAGACAGGAGTAAGCTATTAGAAGTGAAAACTGAAAAAGCTGAACTCAGGGCAGAAATGTTAGGGGCTGCCATAGCTGTCATAAGGAGACATAGGCGACTTGCTGAGGGTGGTGACAATGCAGATGATGCCAGACAACCTACAGTGAGGAGACAGAGAAGAGTGTACAGGCCCAGGGTCACCTACCACGGGTTACATGAGCTGGAGATAGTAGAGCGCTATAGAGTGGACAGAGACCTCCTGCAGCAAATTGTCGAGCTGTGCAGGACACGCCTCACACACAGAACCAACAGAGGGGAACCCATCCCAGTGGAAACCAAGGTATGTATTGGCCTAAGAATACTAGCAACAGGTACCTTCCAGAGACCAACTGGTGATATGATGGGGATATCACAGACATCAGCCTCCAGGGTACTGCACCAGTTCCTGGATGCCATGTCAGCACATGTCGGTCATCATGTATTTTTCCCCAATGCCCGTGAGGTATTGGCCAGCAATATGTGTCTCTTCCAGCAAATAGCGGAATACCCTGAGGTAGTGGGTGCAATAGACTGCATGCACATATGCATCAAAGCACCAGCTGGTGAGCGGGGTAGGGCCTACATTAACTGCAAGGGCTTCCCCTCCATCAACTGCCAGGTCATGTGTGATGCCCAGGGCATAATAATGAATGTGTGTGCTGCCTGCCCTGGGAGCTACCATGATTCCCATATCTGGCATTTGACACAGCTGTACCAGACATTTGCCAATGGGGACATCCCACACGGACACCTAGTGGGGGATGCAGGTTATGCACTGGAGCCGTGGCTGATGACACCCATCAGAAATGCACACGCACCTGAACAGGAACATCATAATGAGGCACACGCACAAACACATAATGTAATAGAGCGTGTGTTTGGCCTGCTCAAGTCACGGTTCCGGTGTCTGGACACATCTGGTGGAGCCTTGCAGTATTCACCAACTACATGTACCCAAATTGTCATGGTATGTGCTATGCTACATAATATGATCTTGCGAAAACAGCTGCAGCAGGACCAGCATAAGGCTGGGCCAAACATCCCCCCACCATTGCCAAGGCCATCACAGGCAGAGCGTGACTCAGAGGAGGAACAACCTGAGCCTGCCCCAGTAGGCAGAAGGAGGCATGCCCAGTATGCCCTGGCCTTGGCAAAGAGGCAACGCATAGCAAATACACTGGTTCAGTAGGAACCCTGGGAATGATACCCCTCTCTGACTCACTCATATAATAACATGGATGCCTAAAATGACATAACCTGCTCTCAAACATGTACAGGGAGTGTAATATGTGCATCCGACAGAGGCAGCCCTGCAGCACCACCTGAGGCATGAATGCCATGTGTTAAGTAATGTAACACCATGTAGTATATGCACACTTGAGGACCCTGACTAACATCCTACCCTCACCAAGCATGATGCCACAATATGATGATGGGATGATCAATTGCAATAGTTGGCTGAAGTATTGCAGTTAGTCAAAGGGGATCCAATGTGTGCCAGCCTGGGATAACATGCTGAGCATGACATGATGCTCCACCTGCTAGGGGTGGCGTGCACCTATCAGTCCAGGCCTCATGGATACTGGCAAAGGCTGTCATTACCCACAGCATGCCCTGAATAGGTAAGGCTCAAAACACAAACCCACCTCCATAGGTACCACAAGGGATAAGAACCTAGATGCAATGCTACCCAATGCCAGAAGTCTAAACAGCAAGATGCGTGCAGTGTAAACTCACCCAGTATGGAGAATGTTGATATCTGTCCTGTAACAGAAAACTGGGTCAAGGCTCACAACAGCACCCTAACACTACCAGGTTACACCTCATACTGTGCTCTACAGCCTCAAAACATGGAACAAGCTACAAAAGGAGGGTGACTAGCAATAATTGTCAAGGATAACCACACCCCCATGTTGGTACCACAACAAGAAGCAGCATGGACTAGCCATGGTCAAGTAACAGTGGCTAAAACAGCTTCCCAGTTCATAGCCTGCTACAGACTACCATCCTAACACCAGGAACTGCACCCGGCCTATGCTGGAATACATGAAAATATCAAGTCCTCCAAACCACATTATATTGGGTGACTGAAAATACCCAGACATAGACTGGGAGCATTATACTAGCTCCAACAGTGTAGGACAAAAGTTCATAGAATCCATAAACCAAAATGCCCAGGAACAACGTACCACTCCCACAAGAGGGGTAAGCATACTGGATGTGATAATCAGCAACATGGGTACTGGATGACAAGATGAGAAGTGTATCCCTCACTGGTAAGACCAGACCATAGAGTAATCACACAGGATATACACACCCTGACCACAGTCCCTGGCCAGAAAACCACAGTGAAAAAACATGTGTAAAGCATAAGTTGCACCCCTCCAAACTGATGTGGAATCCATTAAAGGCCCTGTGCAGGTGCAAAATATGGGCCACACCTCAGAACCTGTTATAAAGGCATTCCATGAACACAGCCAGGAATGCTTGGATTATGCAATCACAAATAACAACAAGACACAATGCCATACACGCAGGCATCTGGCATGCTGGACTCCAGCCATTACCAAACCATGCAAGAGAATGAGGAAGCTACTACATGATAGAGCAAACATAAAAAGGGAAGTAATCTCTGATCAGTAGTATGGCAATAAAATATGTCCACACATACAATCCACTAAGGCCAGCTACAACAAGTTGAATCTGTGAATCCTGAGGCAATGTTACACCTGCCCCGAGTACACAGACAACCCTCAACACCCCCCAAGAAATACAAATATATGTGAGAGATGCAACCATTTATCCAAACCGGTGGCTGAGCTCCCTCAACTCAGTACTGTCAAAACTAGTCAGGAGGAGAAGGTAACCACACACACCACAAACCCAGTCCCACACAGACCTATCACAACTGCAAACCAAACACATAAACACAGAAAAACATTCCCGGAGGCCCTAATTACAAACACACCACACCACACCAACAGAGGCCTCCAAAGCAGACCCCCAAGCAACCACAACCTCCAAACATAGCACATGCAACACATAGTACACAAAGCTGGTGTGCCAAACAGTCACAGGCCAGAAGGAGAAACAACATGCCTGATACAGTTGTAATAGGTGACTCCATAGTCAGACACACTGCTGTCCCACTCACCAGACTGAACAAGGGAAAGGGTACAGTAAGCTGCCTGTAGGCTGCTACAATACGCCACATAACACAAGTACGCAGGTCACCCCAAAGCAAGTAGAAATATGATGCAATCATTGTCCATGCTGGTGTGAATGACCTGAGATGTACCTCCCTGGACTTCATGAAAAGAGACATAGATGAGCTCTCTGAGTATGTACTCCAGACCGGTATGACACTGACCATTTGCAGCATCCTACCCTCACCAAGAATGATGCCACAGTACAAACACAGAATGATCAGCTTTAACAAGTGGCACAATTACTGCTGTCATTCCAAGAGGATCTAATGTCTGTCTGCTTGTGATGTCATGCTTGACAAGCCATGCTGCTGTTCCAGGGATGGCTTGCACCTGTTACCCCTGAGTGTCTGGATATTGGATAAGGCTTTTGCCACCTCCATAGAGCCTTACATAGGCAAGGCTGAAAAGACTAACCCACCACCCTAGAAAACATAAGTGGTAAGAAACATAAGGGTAATGCTGACCAATGCCAGACATGTAAACTGCAATATATATGCTCCTGAGGCCCTCCCCAGTATGGAGAATATTGATGTCTGTGCAGTGACAGAAACCTGCTGCAAGCCTACTGACAGCACACCAGCACTACCAGGTTATACCTCATATCATGCATTATGGCCCCAAAACCTGGACCAAAACATAAAAGGAGGGGGAGTATCCATATTCAGCACAGACACCCATGCGTCCAGGTAACTGACAATGCACGAAGCATCGGAGACCACCCATGTGCACCTAACCGTAGGCAAAACTGCTGTACAGTCTGTAGCATGCTACAGACCACACTCTCACACACAGGAACCCCACCCAGATGTCCTGAAGACACTGGACAGTATGAATGTCCCACCAAATACCAAACAAGGTACTCACAAATTACCACATAGGTGGTAAACCATTATGTATGGAAGGAGTAATCAGGGACCTAGGGACACAAGTGGACAGTAACCTGTTATGCGACACTCACATTGCCAATGTGGCTAGGAAGACTGTCTATATTGGACACTGTATCATGAAAGGATTCACATCTACGTCAACAGAGGTCATTGTGCCCCTGTACTGTTCTCTTATCAGCCCCATAATCTAGTACAATGCCTCATTTGGGATGTGCCTTACCTGACACCTGCAGCAGTTAGAAAGACCTCAAAGGTACCTCACCAAGAGGATAAAGGGTCTCAAATATATGTCATATGCTGCCTGGCTGTAGACACCCCAGCTGAATGCAGTCACATACTGCCTACACAGAGGCATTGTATGTCTGTTGTTTAAGGCCATGTCCAACACAGGAGTAATGGACATGCTCCACCCCAGAAAACTCAAAGCCATTGGAGCTGTGAGAGTGAGAGATGTTAACCTCAACACATAATGAAATAGGATGTGCTGGAGGGACAGATACATAACCCAGAGGCTCCCCACACCCTGGAACAGAATCCCACTCCATGTTAGGCAGAGCCCCTCACTGACACTCTTCAACAGGAATCTTGCCAAGTGGACGGATGATCGTAGATGTATACTGGGGGTCTTCACTGTGTCACGTCCAGACAGAGGCACAGTAAAGTAAATCATAAATGGCCATAATATTCACATAGCAAGGGGTGGCGAAAGACACACACACTCTGGCTAGGCTTACAAATGCCCTAGGGTGGATAGCCTAGTATGAACCTATGAACCTATGAAGATACAAATTGTACAGGACACTAAGGATAATCCCAAGTCTTACTCAACTGATGGTAGGAACCGTGTTGGGAATTCACAGATATGCTCTGAATCACACAAATATTACAAACAACATACCAAACACACACACATATTGCCAACTTACAACCTGATAGGTGCAGTGCAACCCCCACCCCCCCAGAATGCAAAATATCTATCCCAGCAGACTGCTGGCCGCCTGACATTGCAGATGCTGAGGTAACAGCCAGCATCTACAAAGCAAAACACACAGCAGCAATGGTATGAGGTGGTGTCCTGGGCTGAGTCCAACATGGACTCCAAGAAGAATGGAATGCCAAATCTCACTCCTGCTCAATGTCAGCTTTACCACAGGATATGTACCCAAAGAGCAGTGTACAACAACAGTGGTCCTTCTCAACAAAGGTGTTGCCTGAATGGATACTGCAAACTACCACCCCAGAATCCTGACCAGCTTGGTCTACACAGCTATGGAAAGGATCAGCATGTACCGCAGACATAAAGATATTGGGGACCTACTGACACTGGGCCCTACCCAGTGTGGCTTTCTTAAGTGCAGATCCTGCCCCTAAACATGTTTGACTCATTTGAAACAGTCATTAAGGTCATTGATGAGGGCAATGTGGTCCACAAAGCGTAGCTGGACCTTGCAAATGCTTCCATACAATACCCTACGTGTTCATTATAGATATGCCCACCAGCTTAAATATAAACCCCTATGTCAGTAGAGGGGTTGCAAACCAGACCAAGGACAGAACTAACATGGTCTGACATGCTGCAGCCATGCAGACTACAAACCAGATATAACTGGCATCCCACAAGGCTTGGTCCTGGGACCTCCCTTGTTTGGTATATATGTCCCATAGGTACAGGCCAACATGGAAGGACTGTGTCTGAACATGTATGCAGAGGACTACAAACTGCCCACCATATCTGACCCTCCAGCTGACACAAGCATCCCACAAAAGGGCCACATAGAAACAGACAACTGGTGCCATAGCCATGTCAGCAAGCTAATTGCAGAAAAGTGTATAGTCAACCCCCGTGGATATACAGTAAGTGCCCACCAATTACCACATAGGTGTTAACCCATTGCATTACCTAACATGTAATGAGAGACCTGGGGACACAAGGTGATAGATATCCTGCATTGGGCAAACATGTGGCTGTAGTGTTCACAGAGACATACCATATACCCACCTAATCATGAAGGTTGCCAGATCTAGATAAGGGGAGGTCATTGTGGCTCTGCAGTCATCCTTCATCAGCATTACAATTGACTACAATAGCCCCTGTGGGATGTACCTCAGCAGACACCTCCATCAACTGTAAAGTCCCCAACAGTACCTCACCAGGAGTATCAAAGAGCTCGAACATATGCCATGTGTTGCCTGATTAAACAAACTGCAGCTCCACACACTGCCATACTGCCCACCCAGAGGCAAGCTGTGCCTGATGTATAAAGCCATGTCCAAGCTGGAAGCAATGAACATGCTGCACCTTGTACAATCTGAATGGCAGTGAGCTATGCACATGAGAGACCTGAACCCCAGCACTGACATACATAGGACAAGCTGTACTGCATGATCCATAACACAGAAGCCACCCCCACTCATGAGTAAACTCCCAGTACAGGTTATCCATAGAGTCACTCATCGATTCTCCTCAAGAGGAATCGTGATGAGTGGATGGGAGATGGTAGGTTTACCCTGGGTATCACTGTTATGTCATAGGTAGACGGAGGCACAGTATACTAACCATGACATATGTCATGGCAAACTCCACTTACAATGTGTGTCAAAGGACAAACACACTCTATGACTAGCATTAGAAATGGCCTAGGGCACATCACTACTGTTTGCCAATGTACACCTATGTTGTGGAATACACTACCAATGTTGGACAAGCCTGGTATAAGTAGTTTATATCTGAACATAATGCAACATGGTCAGATGTGCACAACTGGCCCCTAACCAGGCTGTTGTGCTCACTATGGAAATGTAAAGCAGTGATAGGACTAAAGCCCAGGATACTGTCCACCACTGTCTACCAGTACACTATACGGTAGTACAGTGTTAGGTCAGTATGAAAGGATGTTGACAACTGTATGCAAAGTATCCCATGCAAACCCTGCAGGCACAGTATAATCCCAGTTGTGTTCACACACAAAGCAGTTGGACAGTAACTACACAACATGACACACAACACACAACCATAAACGGGAGATATTGCTGAAGTTCACACTCATCCACAAATGTGGTGGGCTGCAGAGTTCAACATATGGAAAGCACACACTGGGCATGCTCGCACACTTTGATAAATGAGACATATGTCAGACATGCCATGGGAAGGCTGAACTGGGCATGCTCACACACTTAGGCCAAATCTCAGTTTAGCAGTTGGCCACACATATCTGGTATGTGTACGTGTTATTCCAGGAACCAACCACATTACAGCAGTCTGCCCAGTGCACACAGTTAAATGACTACAGAGACATACATGATATAGTGGATCCCTCCCATATGCAAACATCTTCCACAGATACACATGTTGTTCATACAAACAGGGAATGCTATGGCAATAAAGACCTGCAAACAGTCTATCAGCAACAAATAATGTGCATCTGACAATTAAACATATGGGTGTAGAGGTCAACACCAGGCTGTTTGCCCTAGGGAATGACAGCTTAGCCAGAGTGTGCTTGGCGTCTGCCTCCCCAGTACAGTAGGCTACTGTGCCACTGTAAAGTAGGTCACATAAGGCACCGTGTGAGGCTAGTGTGCTGTGCCTCTGTCAAGCAGGGACACAGTGGAGATCCCAGGGTTTGAATGTGCTAAGCCACATCCATGTTGTTGGTGTGTGCTGGAAGAGGGCTGCTGAGGATCTGTAACAGTAAGTGGGCGTCAATAACAGACTGAGGGGAGCCTTATCTGCATTGTCTGGACAATTTCACTGTCAACACTGTGTCGTGATGATTATGTGGGATTGAAGTGTCATGCCGGTACTGTTCAGAGATGTCCTCCCTCTGTGGGCTACTGCTCTGCAATGTATTAGCTCACTCTGTCTGTTGGACAGCTCATATATAGCTGGTGTACACCTGACAGGTGTCCTGTTGTGGAGCAGTCATGGGTATATTTGGGATAGCATGATCAATGCAAACCTTCCACATGCTCATAGAATGCAATTGTCAAGGATTATGCAGAGTGGCCTGTATACTCCCCCAGCATGGGTCCTTTGAAGTCTTCCACCCCAGTCTTCACAAGTGTAATGTCTGCTTGTGATAAATACAGTTTGTTTGCAGTGACAACCTTGCCTGGGGGTGGGGATGGGATATGGATGTCCAGGGAAAGGTGGGTATGGTCAGATATCAACAATGGCGGTTTACCTCTGGTGTGGAACAGTGAGTACCCATGTTGCAGATGGTCAGGTGCAATATGTATTCCCCCTTGTGGCTGTGGTGAGTGGTTCTGCCATAGCACATGGACTCACAAATTGTAGTGGCTGTAGGGTAATGTTGTAGAGGCCTGAGTAGTTCCCACACACAATATGCCTGTACCTGACGTTAACAACTGGAATGGTGTATGTGAACACCTGCATATCCTGGCACTGTTCCCAGGGAAGCAAAGTGTGTGTCCTGGATGTGGGAGTGGTGTTCTGGACTGGTTGTGTTGTGTGTTACAGGTCCTGTGGTCACGAAGCATGGTATAGAACATAACCTGTCAGTGCGATGTGCATATCTGACCCTGAAGTAGGTGGCTGCAAATGCATATATATACTATCCCCCACCTGACAGGTAGTACTAGATGTACATACCTCTGTAGAAATAATGATGTCAGCACCCTATAAATACTGCAGGTGCAGAACAAATGCCCCGTAATTTGGATAGCGCGCTCTGCTAATGCGTCTCCCTCAAGTGTCATAATATAGTTAGGAAGGGGTTTGAATCCTGCAAATGCTCAGTGTGAGTGGGGTTGTTGTGTGTGCAAGTCTGTGTGAGGGAAATGTCCCTTTTGGCAACTGGGAAAACACACTAGAGGATGCACATTCCCCTTTCTAAACACTGATGATGTCAGCACCCTATAAGTACAGCAGGAGAAGGGAAACCTCCTAATAATGCGAATAGCGCGCTCCACTAATGCGTACATCTAGAGTGTCATAATATAGTTAGGTAGGGGTTTGAATCCTGCAAATACCCAGTGTGTGTGGAGGGGGTTAGTGTGTGTGCAAGTCTGTATGAAAGAAATGTCCCTTTTGGCAACTAGGGGAACACACTACATGATGCACATTACCCTTTCCAAACACTGATGATGTCAGCACCCTATAAGTACAGCCGGAGAAAAGAAACCTCCCAGTAATTCGAATAGCATGCTCTGCTAATGCGTCTCTTTCAAGTATCATAACATAGTTAGATAGGGGTTTGAATCCTGCAAGTGTGTGTGTTTGGATCAGGGGAGTTTGTGTGTTTGCAAGTCTGTATGAAAGATATGTGCTTTTTGGCAATTAGAAGAACACACTACATGATGCACATTACCCTTTCCAAACACTGATGATTTCAGCACCCTATAAGTACAGCCGGAGAAGAGGAACCTCGCAGTAATTCGAATAGCATGCTCTGCTAATGTGTTTCTCTCAAATGTCGCAACATAGTTAGGTAGCGGTTTGAATCCTGCAAATGGCAAGTGTGTGTGTTTGGATGAGGGGAGTTTGTGTGTGTGCAATTCTGTATGAACGATATGTGCTTTTTGGCAATCAGGAGAACACACTACATGATGCACATTACCCTTTCCAAACACTGATGATGTCAGCACCCTATAAGTACAGCCGGAGAAGAAGAACCTCCCAGTAATTCGAATAGTGCGCTCCGCTAATGCGTCTCTCTCAAGTGTCATAACATAGTTAGGTAGGGGTATGAATCCTGCAAATGGCAAGTGTGTGTTGGGGGGTAATAGGGTGTGTGTAATTGCAAGTGTGAGAAAACAGTTCCTTTTGGCAACTTCTACAATACACCAGATGCTGCATATTCCCCCAGTAAACACAGGTGATGTCACCACACTATAAGTACAGCCAAACAGGGCAAATCGCCCAGTAATGCAAATAGTGCGCTCCACTACTGGGTCTATTACTACTGTCAGAGCAGAGATAGGTATGTTTTGGAAACCCACAACTGCCACGTGTGTTTGTCACACAAAATGCCCATGTGTGGGTTGTTCATAACAATGCATGACATTGCTTAAACCAGCAATGGCAATGCACACATGATGTATGTGTGTGCCACATACACATATATACCTGTGACCTTCAATAGTTCCCATGTCTGACACGTGCCTCAAGTGAATAAATGGTATTTGCACTGCATAACATTATGACTGTGTCTTACTGTGCAGGGGCTGCATGCAGTATGTGTATATACAGTGTGAGTTGTATATGGTATCATCCTAACAGCGGGGGATACACATCTGGTCTGGGCTATATAGTTTACATGTAGTCGATGAGCAGGTGCTGCATGTTCCCACCTGTTGTGGGAGTGGTAACATGTTGTTCCACTGCAATTCAGTGACTACATGCTGGGAACCTTTCAGCTAGTGTGTTGTAGCTACAGTAATGCTCACACACAATGTTCGGCTGGATGCAGTCCAGCCATATAAAGACATATGTAGAGACCGTCATATTCCCAGTGTTGTTAGGGAGAACAGGTGGGTTTCCTGTGTATGGGAGGGTTGTGTGTGCCAGGCTATGAACCAGAAGGCAGTCCAACACACTGTTAGCTGCACATGGATAGGCCCTGATGCTTTGTGCTGTGCCAACAACCTGGAGGTGTGTGTATCTGTGGGGCCTTGAGATACCTCCCCCCTGTTCATGTGTGGTGCATGTGTAGGGGACGACAGGCATGGTATGAGGTATAACCTGGCAGTTATGGGTTGCACCTGTGAGCCGTGAATCAGGAATCTATTACTGCACAGATATTGCAGTTTACCGTGCTGAGGACAGTGTCCAGTGCATGCATCTTGTGGTGTACACTGCTGGTGTTGTGTAGCATTACTGTTAGTGTCCTATCCTGTGTGATACCTGTGGAGGTGGCTATGTAATCTGAGCCCTGCAGCAAAAGGCACTATGTGTGTATCAAGAGGCTTCGCCAATATACAATGGCCCATGGGTGACACATGCAAGCTGCCCCTCGCAAATCATTGTGGCTTCCCTAGCATGTAAGCACATGCTGACAGCCATTGGATACCCTATGAATGACATTGGAGATTGAGCAAAATGTAGACATATAACATCCTTCCTACATATTGTGGTAGCATACCTGGTGAGGGTATGATGGCAACCAAGGTCAGGCTCATACCAGCCCGTGCCACATGCTGAGAGAGCCCTTCTATGTTCCCTATCATGTAGTCCAGGGAGGTACGTCTCAGGTCATCCATAGTGGCATGGACAATGACTGAGTCATATGTGTCCATGCCTCTGATTGACCTGTATGCATGTGTTATGTGGTGGACCATAGTGCCCCACAGGCATATCACTGTGACCTTCACCATGTACAGCCTGTTGAGTGGGACCCCACTGCACCGGCCAAGAGAGGTACCTGACACATCTGTAGCAGGTGTGTTGTGTAGCCCTACAGGCTGTGAGTGTTTGGCAATCAGGATGTGTGTGCCATGTGTGGCATGTGCTCTGTTCTGAATTAACTTATGCCTGTGTGCCAGCTGCAGAGGTGTGTGATGCTCAGGCAGGATGCTATTCTGAGGCTCCAAGTATGCCCCAGTGTGTTCATGTGTTTGGATTGCTGCCAGTGCGGGTCTATGTCAGACTGGTATTGTAGTCACTGTAGTATGTCATGCCACCTGACAGGGTATGGCAGTACTGGGTTCAGAGTGCTCAGTCCCCAGATTGGCTATGTGGTTGCATCTCACACATGTGTTGTACGTTCCTGGCCAGGGGAGAGGGTTGACTGCATACATTTGGCAGCTGTGACATTGCCACATGACTCACATATACCACAACTGGACCATAGAGGTGATTCACAAGTTACCTTTGCACATGCTACCATAGCAGTGTGATTGCCATGGTGATTACCAACACATAGGGCCAATGGGGAACAACATACTGAAGGTGAGTATGTGTGGGTGTACTGCTTCTGATTTCATAGCACTGGCATTTATGACTGCATACATGGGCAAATGCCAGGTAGGCCATATGCAATGTGTCACAGGCAACGTGCATGCGAACAGGACAGACAGTGACGTTCTGTCAAGTGAGACATTGACATACGTGTAGTACGCTATGCAGATGTCACTAGGAATCCACAGAAGCTCTGTAAATCTGCATTGCAGGTGGAATCAGTGTTCCAGGGAACCTCAAGCAAACATGCATGCAAACAAAGCTACAGTAAGCAGGGCTGGAAGTAGTCCATTGTGCAACAAAGAAGGGGTACCACTTCCAGTAGGTAATAGTGTAAATATGCAGGTACTATAAACATGTACCCAGGAATGCACAGCTCAGATGTCCATGGTAAAACTGATATTATTTAAAATTTAATTTAATTTAAATTAAATTGGTACTGCACACATATCAACATGCGCAAACATCCACATTGCATAGTCGTTGTGGGCAACATGCCACCATTAGTGTACATGTCCATCATTGCGTATCACTACTTGCATTATCTTCTCCCCTGTGCTACCTATGTATGTGGCTATCTGTTGACATCCTTACCACCGGTATGCAATAATGTGCAGCTGTTACACTATGGTACTTACTATGGGTGTAGATAACAATTCAGGACAGTCATACAGTTACTGCATCAGGCATGCTGGGATATGCACACAATCATATCAGCACACTGTACTGTTACCAACATGATACTAGTAATACACTTCTATGTAGTCACCCTGTGCATCAGCAACATGTTAACCTGTTCCTGCACTGATGTTGGAGATTGCAGGAGGTGGCACAGTTTCATCATATGCACAGGGTGTGAACTAGGTATGCCTGAGACTGCCACTGATACCACCAATTGACATGTATGTGTATGTGTGTTGGTGAGGGACAGCAGTACAGGGTGGGGCACTGTTGATGCAGTGTGTGCATGTATGTGGTAGCCCTAGGTGTTAACATTTCGCATGTGTGTATGCATGCACACAGTTCCACCTCATGGCTGCCATATACTGGAGTTTGTGGACAGCCACAGACTGCACCTGGCAGGTCATACAGATCAGTGTCTGTGGCCATGGGCACGGTACCTGTGCCTGGCAGGGGTGCTACGGACCGTATCCGGTACTAAGCCAGATGTGGTACTGTCATCTGAAGTGGGTGTTCATTGACTGGACACAGGTCCCTGTTGGGACTGTCCAGAGCCACGTGCACGTAGTATCCTGGGGCGGTCTGATGACAGCAAAGACGCAGCATTGCTGGGGCTGCTGCTGGCACTATGGGGGCTTCCGCGGGCCTGTTGTCATCTGCGCCAACTGCCAGCTGCTGCTGTTGCTGGCATACGGCCACGTCGACGCCGCAACCATCCACCATTGCCCTGGCTCATGGACATGTAGTTGTGGAACTGCTGTAATATGTCCCCACAATGTCTGTCTATGACATCGGTGAAATTACGGATAGCATCCACAATGTCACGCACACTGTCAGTCATGGATGTGCGACATGCTCTCAGCTCCCTCAGACCCTGTCTGGTGTACCTTTCCATACGTGACTGTGCCTGCATGACAGCCTGAAACATAGCTGAGGTTGACAGACCTCTTTGGGCATGTCTGCCAGAGGCAGTACGCCCATGGATGCTCCCATGAGAACCCATGGGCAACTGTCTGTGTGGTATCATCTCAGGACCCTGCCCATGGCTGCTGTGTGGGGAAGCATGTGCCACAGATACCACATTACCCTGGTCAATGCCCACTGTATCCTGTCCATCACCTAGGGACATTGGTGACATAGGATGTACTGGCAGGATGACTGTGCACAATGATGGGGTTGACAGCTGTATACTGTCAATTGGCTGACCAATGACGGACCCTGACACACCTTCCTGTGCCATTACACAGATATCATCATTATCAGTACCTGTGGCACCAGATTCAGGTCCCCTGCTGCAGGACACCAGAGCAGCACCAGAACATGTGGGAGGAAGACAGGAAACACAGTTTACAATGTCTACACAATGTTACCAGTGATGCACACATGCACACATGCACACATGCACACGTGGACACATGCACACATGCACACATGGTGGACACATGCACATGCACACGTGCAGAGGTGCACACATGCACAGATGCACATGTGGACACATGCACACATGCACACGTGGACACATGCACACATGCACACATACGCACATGCACACGTGGACACACGCACACATGCACACATGCACACGTGGAAACGCACACATTCACACGTGGATACATGCACACATGCACACATGCACATGTGGGAACACGCACACATGCACACCCCGCTGTATACACACAGAGCACTACTGAGTTACACTATTATTGCTAGCACTATCAGGACTATTATAGGTATTGTTAATACACACTCACCAGCATGGATGGGCTGCCTTGCTGTAACACTGGAGGGACCTGCAGAAATGAGGGGATTAATGTCAGTGGGCACAACTGTGCCATTGATACTGCGTATGATACAGTTCAGTAGTACAACAGTTGCCTTTCACATGTCAGCTGCTGATATTGGCAATATCACACCTGCACAATTACATACTATGTTGACAGCTACATACCAAGGACACACCTTACACATGCATAAACTAACAGTGTACAGAACAGTCAAGTGTACATATGGCATATTACCTGCACGCTCCATGTCGTGTTGCTGTGTGGCTCCAGCCTCCATCATAATGCAGGTGTGTTGCTGTTGATGTTCCTGGGCTGGAGCCACAACACATAGAAGTAGCCCCTCCAGTCTGGTGAGGGGGGGGTGTGGCCACCCCACCTCCTGTGGCGACCTGTTGCCTGTGGATATCCGACGCATGCTGATGGACATTTCTGATTAAATCACTGCAGTGATGTCGTACCTGCTCATATGTCCTATTATGAGTGCCAATGTCATTTACCCTACAGACAAGGTCTTGCCACAGTGCAGCCCTCTCCTGCTGATTCTGGCTGGTGCGGGAAAACAGTATGTCATAATCCCGCACCAGGCTCTGGTGTATCTCTTCATCTTCTGCAGCAGAGTAGGCAGGATTTCGCTGATGCGCCATGTCCCTGAAAGAGAACATAAACAGAATATCAGCAAACTATGTCAGCAAAATATGGCACGCATACTATACATGATACTCAACTGTAGTGATATACTACTACTCCCATATGTAGCACGTGTGTGTCTCTTGGTGGATACACATATACATGGCCAGATATCAGTGCTCAGCTGACACCTGTGCAACAATACCTGCCACATTCCATACAACATAGTACCAAGCCCCATCAGTCAGCACACTGAGACAGGTCCAATGCACCACCTCACTCTGGGGGATCATAACAAGGTACTGTATGTGGAACGTCATCCACAAGTGTGATCTGGACACAAACTAATTGGCCTGGATATACATATCCCACCACCACCACCAGCACAGTAGACTACTTTGAAATATATGTGAATAGACAGATTTTCACTTGTTAGGACTGAGATGGTATCCATGCAGCCCACTGGGCCAGTGGAAGCCACAACCCACAATGCTGACCCATTTGCAAATGCTTCCCACGGACATCCCCAAGAATGCATGGAACATGCACATACAATTCTAACCCAGACCGTATGCACAAAGGTTAAGCATCCTGTCTGGTGGACCCCAGCCAAAGACAAATTGTATAATGATAGAAGGAGGCTACTGCAGGACAGAGCAGAATCACATAAAGGGAAGGCATCTGTGGTCAGCACTAGTAAAAAGCTAAGTTCTCTCATAACAACATCCAAGGCCAACTCTGAGAGAGAAATGGCCAAGGACACTAACGATAACCACAAGGCCTTCTTCAGTTTTGTTAGAAACATGGACCAAAAGCCTCAGATATGCTCAGAGTTAGTACACAACTACATAAAATTCACTGAACCCACAGATATTGGCAACATTCTGGCAGACAGGTTCAGTGCAAATATCCCTCCTCTCCCCCAAAAGAAGAAATACGTATCACAGCTGAATGTAACCTCCCTGTCATCTCAGATGTCCAGGTGAGGGCCGCCCTCAGCAAAGCAGACCACACAGCATCAATGGGACCTGATGGTATCCCTGGATGTGTGCTACGTGAACTCCAAGAGGAGCTACAACCGCATATAAAACTGATATTTAACCTTAGCCTTACTACAGGATATGTACCTGAACACTGGCGTACAGCAACAGTAGTCCCACTCCACATAGGAGGCACCTCTACAGACCCTGGGAACTACCGCCCCATAAGCTTAACCAGCCTGGTCTGCAAAGCTATGTAAAGATTCATTATGGACCTCATATACAGCGATATTGGGGACCTACAGACACTTGATCCCACCCAGTTTGGCTTTGTGAAGGGCTGATCATGCCTTTTGAACCTGGTTGACTTTTTCAAAACAGTCACTACAGCCATTGATGAGGGCAAAGCAGTCTATACAGCCTACCTGGACTTGCCTAAGGCCTTCAACACAATACCCCACTCAGGCATCATAGACAAGCTCATCAGCTTAAATGTTAATACATATGTCACATGATGGGTTGCAAACTGGTTGAACAACAGAATCCATAAAGTCAAAATTGCGGGAGCCATGTCAGACTCAAAGCCAGTCACAAGTGGTATCCCACAGGGCTCTGTCCTAGGACCCCTCTTGTTTGGCATTTACTTCTCAGATGTGAAAGCAAACATGGGCGGGTTGTGGATGACAAAGTTCCCAGATGACTGCAAACTAGGCGCCATAGTCGATACACCAGCTGACACATGCATTCTACAGACAGGCCTCACTGAAATGGACAACTGGTGCCAGAATCATGGCCTAACACTGAATGGCATGAAATGTATAGTCATCCACTTTGGGTAAAACAACGTACATACAACTTATCACATAAACATACATATAGATACAGACCAATAACACATATGGAGGGTTCACAGTATGTTGACTATTAAATTGTTACTTTACATTACCTGTGTTTGTCACAGCTGATTGCGTTACCATTTGTATAGGTTCCTGCTGCTAGCCCAGCTTGATACTGTCACTGATGACAGCTTCAACTTAGTTTTTCTTAAGTATAGTTTTTGTTTGTGTTTTTATTTTCTTTTTTTCTTTCTTTCTCTCTCTCTCTCTCTCTCTCTCTCTCTCTGCCTCCAGACGGTGCAATGAAAGTATTGCATGCGTGGACTGGGAGTACAGGATGCTTTTGTAGGTATCTGCATATGTCCATGTGATGGCCTCTGCACCAATTGTTAGCCAGCATTTGCTAATTGCATGCAGCCAGTTGTGTACTGATTGCAGTTCTCACTGTGATTTCAGGACAGTGCTATAAAAGGGTCTGTGAGATAGGCGTTGCCCTTTCAGATTGTAAGGGCGGGGACCATGCTGGTATGCTGTGGACACTGTTCTGTGAGTGTAAAGGTTAGTATCTCTCTCATAATTCATGCTGTGTTGTAGATTAACATTTCTCCATTCATCTCTCCTGTTTCCTGTACTAAGTATGTATGCACACTGACACCTACAACTATATATATATATATATATATATATATATATATATATATATATATATTTACATATATATAATAACTGACATTATTACCTACTAGCTACCAACTAGCATGGCTGTTTCTGTTCACACACTACTATTATAGAAATCCGCTAGATTTGACAGTAAATATGCATGACATGCTTTGTGTACTACACATCCTATATTCCCTTTACATTCATTCCTACTATTACATGATATATTTATTGTAGCACAATGCTCTTATATAACAGTCATGGCTTAGTGGTAAGTCATGCAGACTACTGTTTCCAAGGTCCTGGGTTCGGAGCTGACAGTGGGATTTTATTTTGCTTTTGAACAGACTACAGGACCTGTCATTCAGAGTGACTAAGGCACTTTTAAGCAGTTGTAACCAGGTTAGCGCTGGTTTGCGCGGAGCTTCCGCATGTGCACTGGCATTCAGCTCCGCGCACACCTGCTTACAACCGTTTAACAGTGCTTACTCGCGTTATTTTCTTTGAAAGAAATGAAAATGGGGAGACAGGAAAGTGGTGAAAAAGGGGTCACAAAGAGGGTAAGACAGTAGAGAAACATGCTTGGGTTTTGCAAGAGGGATGTAGGTAAGGCCCATAGCTGCCCATTTCTTCATCAGCAACAGCTGTGCATATGTTTGTAATTTGGTGTGACATTTGAAACCTTCCACCCCTGAGAGAGGTGTAAGGACAACAATAATACTTGTTGTACAGCCAATTGTAATTGACAGTTTCCATGTCCAGCAGACATGTGTGCGAAATGGGCAGCTATGTATGGGGCATAATTTTTTTGTGGGTACAGAGTGCCCTTTTTTTTTCAGGTGAGAGTGGTATGTCAGGTAAAGGAAGTTGGTATAGCTGGGGAGGTAGGTTGGGTAGGTCAACAGACAAGACAAACAAGATGCATACAGGGGCGGTGTATGACACATGTGGGGGGGGGTTACACAATTGACGGGGATGGATGTTTGGATATCCAGAGCCCATGAGCCCACAGATGGCAACAGTGGAACTGATATCCCCACCCATGGGCAGTTGCCACAGTACCTTCACTGCCCAGGACGGGGCTGTGCTGGGGGCTTTGTAGGCCGGGCAACAGGCATGCCTGTTAGCTGTGCCACCTGTGCCTCAAGCTGGCATAGGGGCCCAAGAACAGATTACTGGATATCACTATGCACCACAGTCCGGATGCTACGGAGGGTGAGTGGTGGTTCTCCTCCGGCCACACTTGCAGAGGGGGGACGAGCAGCATCCCCTGCAGCACTTCCACCTGCAGGTGGCACAGGGCCACCGGAGGAGGGTCCAGACTGGGCACTACTGCCAGGTGCACTCGCCAGCTGAGGTGGGAGAGGTGGGTCCGCTGGAACCCGCCTTCCCTGTCGTCCTATGTTTTGCATTATGTCATGACAGTTTGGGTTAGTAACATACAATACCATTTGCAATTAGTTGTAACAGCATGCATTAGTATTCCCATTAACCAAACACCCAGATATTCACACCATTGAACAGCGAGCATAACACATGCATAATTTGAACAGCAATACACAGTCCAACAACATGCAGGGTTGATTGATGGCAACAGGCCATCAGTTTTGGATGTATGAACAGGGCAGATGCATCAACGTACATGCAAATATGTATGACCCAAAAGGACAAATGTCCAGGGGTGTTAATTGTGATTGCACATACCAATTTCACTTGGAATGGATTATATGTGGTTATAGGGTAGGGTGAAGAAAATATAATTAACACCTTCAAATACCAATACATATGATGTACATTTCTAATAGCTGCAGATATATATACACTACATTTCTACCTACAGTTTCCTATGTGATAACTACTTCAAGTTGGTGATAGGAATGTTACTGCTACATCAATATACATTTTCATTTTTATTCATACACGTTCATATCTGGCTTTGTTCAGCTACATCATCCTGCTACATTTGCTTTATATAGCTATAGACAACTGTGAATGTTTGGTATTTCAGACCATCATACTATCTGCATATTGCAGACTGAGAGCAACATATCCAGATTTTGGGATACACATTCCAGCTGCAGGAACATTTTGAACACATTTCGCAGTTTGGTTCTGCTTGTCACATTCATTTCATTCTGTACTAACTGCAGTATACTTTATTCAGGAGTTATTACTACTTTATTGGTGGATTCATAACTCTTTCTCACACTCTCTCACTTGTTTTATTTTTACAATTCAGGATGGTACTTACTTCTATGCTTTATTGACATGTTTTACCTGCAGTTATTACAATCCTTTCCAGCAGTCTCATGTTTCAGTATTTCAACAGGGATATATTTCACACATGTGATTTGCTCATCTTCTGCAGCTGTACTTTTCAGCCTGCTGCAGGTTGTGTACTATTATATTACAGGTGGGGCATCTTTATTTCAGACTTTATTTCAGACATTTTCATTTTTCTGTTTGGATTACAGACTGCAACACACGTTTGTAATCAAGCAATAATTGCAAACACTCTTACACTGTTACTTGCACATTTTATTACTTAGTGACTACACTGCACTCTTTTGCTAACTGTCATACTTTTATATTTATTTACAGTTACAGGGAGAGGATTACTGACCTGCCTGGTGGCGCAACCGCACCAGCCTATCACCATAGGCTCTGTGGTTCGCAGAACGGACACCTGCAGCTGTAATATAAATAAAGTAATATTGGAATACACATCTCCATAATATCAGCTAGGTTAATTTCTTACATACATAATTAGATGTAACTCACTCAGTAGTGGGGCGTTGGGCATTTGCCAGGCCTCCTGGATCCAAAGGTTCAGTTGGTCCTGCTTACGTCTCTTCAGGTCCACATGGTGGTGACGGACCTGCTCACCAGTCCTTGGAATCCATGTGGCACTGGTGAGATCACGAGCCAACCGGTCCCACGCCTCAGCCCTATATGCTCCCCACAGGACCTGGCCCTGCATGAGTTGGGCCTCATGATTGTGGACAAGGAGCCAGACCATATATCTGGACTCCTCAATGCCCCACCTCTGTGCTCGGAAGCAACTACCCTCACCTACTCCTGACATTCTGGCTGCAAGTTAGTTCTACAATCAGTTATGCTGTGTATTCCTGCCTATGGGGCTTATATATGCCGTTTTTCCCACACTTATCTGTGATTGGCCATTTTGGAATTGTATCAGCTTCACAAAACCTGCTTTGTCATGCTCCTCTTTCTATTCATTCCTATATATTTGCTATTACTGCATTTCTAAGTACAGCTGTCATGGCTTACTGGTTCAGTACCTTGACTATGGTGTATGGTATCCTGGGTTCGAACCTGGCCACTGCTTTTTATATTTTATGTCTGTCTAGACAGGCTAGGGGGTGTGTCTGTGTATAGGCAGCTTGCTCAATGTTGCCCGTCGGTTAGCTTGTTGGCACGGGGCACATCTCCGCGCAAATGGGTTACGCTGGTTTATGTGTCATTTGGCTGTCAGCACGCATATTACGCTCAACTCAGCCATGGGCACACAGTTTCAGCGTGTTAAACCACTGCTCACCTACGGGCACTCATTTTGCACATGTTAAACCACTGCTCACCTACGGGCAGATGCACTCACCTTGTTAAACTGTAGCTCAGCTATAGGCACATCTGGCATTTTTTATTATTTTGTTATCTCACATTTCATCAAAATAAATGGCCTATTTCATTACATTTTACATAAAATATAATTTTATATGTGTACATATATGTCAGGGACTTGTTTCGTGCTTATTTCACTAAAAATAAAAATTTATGTTGTGGGGTCTCGAATCATGACTGCCTGATCTTCAGCCGACGTCTGTACCACTACGCTATTGCTTTTTGGCTTACTTTGCATAGTTAGTTCTTATATGCTTTTCCACTTACTGCTAACTGTGGCTGAGCTACGGGCACACCCGCGCAAATGAGCGCACTCACAAGCAAACATCCTTACAATTTAAAAAAATATATAACATGTTCATTTATATAATTTTATGTTCATAGTCTGTGGGGGATGTGTTGTGTTGTGTTTATTCACATTTCCATGTACTCTGTCATGGGAGTTTACTTTAGGCACATTTACTCTTCTGGGGGCATGTCCGCTTGCAGGGCTCGGCCTATATACACGCCCCCTACTGTCTTCCACTGACCGTGTAAGCCTTAGGTGTGATTCAGCATGCCCTCATGCATATGCATGACATGCTGACGTCACACCGTTTAACTTCAGCCTCCGTATAAGCCTTGTAACTCTTACACGGAGGCTTTGTGAATCCTGCCCAATGAGAATGAAAAATATCAGTATAAAAGAACTAAATGAAACTAAAAGACATTAATATGGATATGGCTACAGGATTGGATGGTACATAATATCATATGTACAATGATATGGAAAACTGGTAAAAAATCCTATTGTGGAGGTTCTAAATGAATGGTTAAGGAAGGGTATATTAGATAAACAGATATGTATGGGAATTATGAAATTTATATGAAAAAGAGGAGATAAAGATGATAAAAAATTGGGTATCAATAGGATTGAATAATACAGATTATAAAATATTTATGAGAATAATAAGTAAAAGACTAACAAATAAAGTAGATAAGTTGTTTGAACAAACAATCTTTGGTAGAAAAGGGAAAGGAAGTCAAGAATTATTATGGATAGTAAAAAAGTAGTAGATGATATTATAAATAAAAAAGTAGAATTCAAAACTATGGTAGGAGATCTAAGTAAGGTGTTTGATAAAATATAATATGAATCTTTATGGGACATATTAGGGACGTACAATATAAGTGATAGAATAATTAAAGTAATTATGTCTATATATGAAAGAAATAACATCAAAATAATTTTAAATGTATGGCTAATTGAAGAAATTAAAATAGGATGTGGAAAAAGACAAGGATATGCAGAAGGTAATATCACATTTGCTTTAGTTATGAATGCAATTGTCAAAATAATTAGAACATTAAATATGGCAGGAAATAAGATAAAAGAAATATGACTACTGATAATGTTTACATATGCAGATGATATAGTATTAATAAAAATAAAGAAGGAATAAAAAACAATCAAAAAACTAATGAAAGTGTGAAAGACAATTGGCTTATGTATAAATGAAGAAAAAAGTAATGGCTTTGGGTTCAGATGAAAATAGTGTTCTTTCATAATGTTTAAGTACCATTATTTCCTGTTTTTCTCTGCTATGTTCACTTTTAACTTCCATAAGAATATTTTGTCTTGATTTTCCTTTATTTCTTCACTTATATAATTTTTTAATTTTTTCCTGTTCCCATTTTTTGGTGCTACTTCTTCCTTTCTTTCTTGTAAACAATATATTTGTTTATACAGCAGTCTTTTAATCTTTCTTGGTTTATATCCTATATTTATTTTTCTTTCTCAAAAAAGATAATTTTATCTCTTATTATTTCCTCCTTATTCACCTCTCTAATCTTAATCTAAACTACTCAACACTAGCCTGGTTTCAAGACTATCTTATCCAGTCAGCAACAGGCAGTAAAATGGGAAAACTCCCTGCCACCCAACCTACCTGTCTCCTTGGGTACCCCAATGATCCATCCTCAGTCCCCTTCTCTTTTATATATTTACCAACCAACTTTACAAATCTGTCCAACATGCCACACTAGTTCAATAGGATGGTGATTCCACCCCATCTGTTCATTCCCATCACTCCCTTAACTCCAGAAATTGACACAATAATCCTTTACTGCTGTTGAAACCTGGTTAACCACCTCTCAGCTAACACTTAACCCCCCAAAAAACAGCTAAAGATATTCCATGCCATATGAGCCCCAGACCCCATACCACCATTCACAGTATATTCAGCTAATAACATCCCTATCACACCAGTCCATAACACTAAACTACTAGGAGTTATGATAGATCACAATATGACATTCAGTATCCATATTGCACAGGCAATAAAAAAGTCCACAAAAAACTTGGAATACTATACAGATGTAGAAAATATCTCACCAACAGCAGCAAAGCTACCATCACAAGAACCCACCTAATCTCCACACTTCTCTATGCCTCACCTATATTCAACAACCTAAATAAAACAGACTTAAGGAAATTTGACACTTCCTACAATAAAATAGCTAAGTCTGCAACTGACTCCCCCTGCAGTACACATCACTGCCAAGCTGCCAAGCAATTATCCTGTCTAGAATTACCCAATCTGCTCACCTACAACCAACTTTCAATAGCCCCATCAAATCATTTATAATCCAAATAGAATTCCATCATTACATGGCCTACTAAAAAGCTATTCCAACAACTGCCTGCTAAGATCCACCAATAATGCATTCCTTGATGTATCCAAAAGCAGAGATAGCTCTAGTGATGCCCTATACTATTGCAAAAGTGTGGAACTTTATCACCCTAGATGCTAGGTCCAACAGAAACAAAAATTACTTCAAAAAACTCCTCCAGACCCATTTAAACAAGTCTTGGATATGCAGTTGTTCTTACCCTGGATAGTTTCCCAGGCTAATCTTCTGTGCAAGCCTATAATCAAGACCCTTCTAGATACTATTCTGAAGTATCTCATAGTTATTATTTTAATCATTGTAGGAATGTATCCAAATGACTGATTGTAATGCCACTCAACTGTATTGTTTATGTTCTCACATTATGTTACTCTACATTATATAATTATTATATGTTATGTATAATTATTATATGCTTATGTTACAGTAGTATAGCAGCACATTGTAACAGTCTTCTGTACTGCATATTAACAGCTTGTGTTGTGTATTAACCTTTGTGGAGCTTTTCTTCCCAGGCCTCTACTGAAAATGGGTATCTGTCCAGTCAGACACTCCCAGTTAACAAATGTAAAACAAAATAAAATAAAATAAAACAAATAAATAAATAAACAAACAAACAAATAGGAGAAATATAGTTTAACAGTGAAACTACAGCTATATTAGGAATACTATTAAGAATAGTATTTGGAAAAACTGATTATATTAAAAAACAATAGGAGAAAATTATTCAGGAAATAAGAGATGTACATATTTTGGAAGTTGTATAATTTATCATAGAAAGAAAAAAGTATATCTTCCAAACTCTATTTTACTAGGTAAGTTAGCATACCAAGCAAGTATGTATAAGATGCTGACCAAGTATGAAAAAAAGCTAATCCCCAGGATTCATTAAGCTCATTGGAGGAATAGTGCTATTCCTACATGGAGCGGACCATGGCCGTGCACAGCAGCAGAACACCTTGCATATTAATGAAGGTGCACTGCTCTACACAGAAAAGATTGTGCAGTGCATGGACACTAAACACACACCCTGCACTCAGAAAGTGCCATACGGCACTTTCTAAGCCATACTGGCATAATATTAGAGTGTAGTTCTAATATTATGCCAGTATTTTAGTGTCCATGAACACTGAAATGTAAAATGAATCATTTCAGTGTCTGCAGACACTGAAGTAAAACCGGCAAACAGGAAAGCAATACAGGGTGTGTGCCACAGCTTCTGTGACACACCCCCTATATTGCTAAAGCTCCATATGGCACCTCAGCATTCTGCAGAAGCAGAAAATGTGTGCAAATGCACACTGTACTTCTCACCCATACAGATTTTTGCAGAATGTCCAGATCTGCATACCTCTCAACCAGTGACTTGCCAGGAAAAAAGAGGAACAGGCCAAAATATGAGCCAAAAATCTGGACATTCTGTGAAAATCTGTAGAGTTGAGATGTATGCAGATATGTGCCCCAAATTCATGGTCCACATTCCAGAACATGATGGTGATCTAGGAAATTAGTGGAAAAGCATTAACAGTGAAGTGGAAAATAATGAGAGACATTTGAGTTCCAGACATCATACCCTTCAGAAAAGTCATGCCACATCAAAGCCTATTAGTCTATAACTTTCTATGTTTGTAAGAGCAATACACAGATAATGGTATAGAAAGCAATGTGCAAACCCCTACAGTAAATAAAAAATAAAACACATATGTAATTATTTTTTTCTGTCCACAAAAACGTTTAAGCATAGCTGAGCAGGAGTGCGGGTCGCCCAGCTATGCTCAGCCTAGGTTACACATCCCAATGAGCTAAATAGAAATATACAGCCAAAGCAGTGTAAAGTGAAATAGCATAGCAGTTAGAGCTTTTGATAAGCAAACAGGCATTTGCGGTTTGAGTCCTCATTCAGTTAATTCATTTTTATCTGTTAAAAAAGCACAAAAATATATTTTGTTATCACTAGGTAGTGAATTATATATATATATATATATATATATATATATATATATATATATATATATATATTAACCAGGGTAGTGTAGTAGGTCCAAATGTGAGGTCAATGTAGTACAAATGTGAAACCCCAATATAAACACAAGTGTCCCATATAGCATAACCACAAAAGAATGTATTGTAATGAAAGCACATAGGGGATGTAATGGTAGGCAAACATACATATTATACTATGTCATTTATGAGGAATCAACCCCACAATGCTGATAGTCTGTAAAAGGAAAGCTAAACAATGATAACTTGTGCTCAGCTATGCTTAGCCAGTATAAGCATTGCTGAAACATAAATTCTAAGCAGGAATTAGCATAGCTAAGTGGATTTGTGCTCTAGTAAGCAGTGCTTAGCATCTACCCCTCTAAGCAGTGCTCATACCAGCTAAGCAGGTTTGCCCAGTGCTTAGCTTAGTTAGTATATTCAAAACCATCCAATCACAACAAAGGGTGGGAAATCAGCTGTATTTAAACCATGTAGGTGGGAATACAGCTCATAGCCAATTGTAGCTTCTCACTGTAGGCATTATGGCTGGTGTTGGAGAGGGTGTGTGCTTTTGGATGAGTGCTGGAGCATACAGGAGTCCAAGGTCATGGTAGGACTCCTTCTTAAAAAAACATGATGTGAGACTGCTGCAGGACCAGTACCAGGGCTCCCAATACAAAGCAGAGGGCTGAGAAAGTCTCGCCTGAGATCTTACCAGTGCCACTGGCATCCATTGGACTGGTGAGCAGGTCCAGCACTACTATGCTGACTTGAAGCAGAGGAAGAGAGAGCTCTAGTACCAGTGGGTCCAAGAAGCACAGCAGAAGAATGATGTCACAGGTGTGTGTAAGTATTCATATCAATAACTGTTTACCAAAGTCCAGCCTGTGTATGTGATGGATAGGTATGTATAAATGTTTCTCTATCTTCTTTACAGCTCCAGCGTAGTGTGCTGTGAACCAGCAGGCACATGCAACAGGTTGCAAAGGCTTTGTTGTGAGGCTGGTGCGTAACAATCTAGCTTGTAGTATTCATACCAAATAAATATAAAGGAGTAGAATGTCACCTTGCAGTATTAAAATGGGTATGGTTTGTACTGAATAAACCAGACAAATTACAGTAATAGTCTCATATTGGTTATATATAAATAAAACTAACTGCCTGTCAATAAATTTTAAAACCCTGGACTGGTTGTGTTTACTCCGGTATTGTAAGAATTGAAATGTGTACAGGTTATGCACAGCAACAATAGCTCTGAAAGCATTAAACAATCAAGTCTCATCTGACAAAGTTAGTGCATCTGTAAGACATGAGATTAACTGATATGAAATGTTTCATGCACCAAGATCTAATATTTGAATAGTAATGTTGTGTTAACCACTGTTTTCCACACTGTGCTCTGTCAAATGGTATGTATAGGAATGTATGTATAAGAATGTCATAATTACAATGTCAGATTCTACAACCAAGAGAGAATTAGGCAGAAAACATTCAAGGAAGTGACAACAGTTTCTCAATAACTTGTTCTGATGAAACACAAACTTGTTATATTTTTTGCACAAACAGCCATGTTTCGAATCCTGGGAGTGGTAGTAAGCTGTATGCATAATTTCACCTAGGATTTTGTGAATATGTGTAGAAACAGTCAGGTAGTGTTAACAGAAATCTCCTGCACAGGTCTGCCAGGTAGAAGAAGGTATAAAGTAGCCATAAGAAGGCTGTAGTTATACTGTGTTCAACACCCACGGTCCAAACCCAAGGCTGCAAATGATAGCAAGATAAGTACATACATCAAGTGGTCTCCCACAAGAAATGTTTAAAAGTGTCATGCTGTCACAGCTACTTGTCCCTGCTGACAACAACCAGGGTGACTGATAGAAATCAAGGCAGAGTATGGAGTATGAGTGCACATATGTAACCCTGACTATGTGAATATGGATAGAAACAGTCAGGTAGTGTTAGCAGAAATCTCCTCCACAGGTCTGCCAGGTAAGAAAAGGTATAAAGTAGCTATAAGAAGGCTGTAATTATACACTCTGTACAAACATGCCACTGCCCAACCTTAGGCCATAGATTGTTGTAATAATACCTGTAGAGTAATGATAACAGCAATGATCATTAAAGCTGTGATCACTGCAAGAATCTACATTTGCTAATTGACATCTCTCTCTCCCCCCACCTTATCTTCACCAATAATCTAAACTCATAAATGAATGGGTATGTTTTTCATTAAACCTACCACTGGGACATGTGTACTATTGTTCTACAAATGTCGAAATGTTTTCCAGTTAATGTTCCCTGTTCAAATTCTATCACTGGTGGCCTGTTGCTATCATTGTAACCTGCATGCTGGTGTAATGCCCACTGTTGTTCCATATATGCATGTGTTCTTTTTGCTATGCAAATGTTCCAAATCTGTTGTTTTGGGTGAAGGGGAATACTCGTGCTTGCTGTTATAACTAATCCTGGAATGTATTTACCCTTACTAACCAACATATGTTCTAAAACAGCAACACCATAGCATGTCTGGGAAGGCCGAGCTCAGTGGATCTGCCTCTCCTGCCTCATCTGCCTGTGGCACCAGGCCCCAGCACATCAGGGACCCACCCCAGGACCTCTTCATCTGCTGGTCATGCATAACCTTCAGGTGGAACCACCTCAGTGGATGGAGCTCACCCCCCCGGGTGTGGTGCAGACAGGCTCCTGTCACCCGAAGCCAGGTCTGGGGTCGGGTGTGTAGCGAGCTCCGCAAAGAATTGCGAGGTCTGCTATGCCAGCTTGATGGCTGTGTGGCACATTTAGAGGGTCAGCCTGCCCCTCCTGCTCATCCCCCAGCACAGCCAGCTTAGGGCAGTGAAGGTGCAGTGGTGACTACCTATGGGTGGGGACCTCAGTCCCACTGTATCCATTTGGGGGCTTGTGGGCTTCCAATTACCAACCGACCCTCCCAGTCTAAGGTGTTTACCCCCTACATGTGTCATATACCATCCCTGTATGCTGTCTTGTCTGTCTTCCTACCCAACCTACCTCCCTCAAATGAACGAACTATCCTTACCCAGCATCCCACTCTCACCTTAGGAAAAAAACAAAAGGGCAATCTGTTCCCAAAAAAATGTCGCCCCATACATAGCTATCCATTTCACACACATGTCCACTAGACACATGTAATCTGGTCTAATTGGCTTCACAACACATTATTGTTGTCCTAACCCCTCTCTTAAGGGTTTGAGTGTCCACATCTACCTCCAAATTTAGTATATATGCACAACTGTTGCTGTAGAAGAAATGGACAGCTATGGACCTTCCCTTCACCCATCCTGCACATCCCTAGCTATCTTTCATATTGTTTTTCCCTCTTCGTGCACCCTTTTTCACCACTTTCCTATCACCCCCTCTTTCTTTTCTTTTAAAGAAATTAGCATGCGGAAAGCAGAAGTAAGCAGTAGTAAGTGAGAGTAAGTCTGTTTGCGTGGTGGAAAGCGATGCCTACTCAGATTAAGTACTTTTAAGGCTAACTGTCTGTAAGTATAGTTAACAGGAAGTTATCATTGCTTACCACTGCACAAACCCGCACAAACCTGCTTACAACTGCTTAAACGTGCCTTAATCACTCTGTATCCAACAGCCCTTGTTCTGCCCAGCAACAAAATAATCAGCCCTTCTAAATCTTGAACCCAGGGAACCATAGCCACAGCAATTTACCACTAAGCCATTTGAGCTGTAAATACATCTGATGTTTATTCAAACATATCATTCAGTAGAGTCATTCAACAGCACGGAAAAGGTTTGTTAAAATTAGTCAAGTTTTGTACATGTATATAAATTTATATGTGTATTGAGATGCGTATATATACAACTGCTTCTTACTGAAGTTGGTGCGCCTTGTTTGCTGTGGCATAGACTGGATTCGGGCCTGCTGGATCTAGCTTTGTTTGTGTAACTTGAGCACTAATCCAGGCATTCTCTAAAGTATTCAATTGTATTTATTACTGCTTGGTAGTAACTTGATTAAAGTTTAGCTGTCATTCTAAGTCTTTTGGATTAAGCACTTGGGCTTCAGACCAGTTGTTTTACATTAGGAAGGTTAGTGGCATGCACTGTGGTGGCAGGACAGGTAGCTTTCATCCTTCTAAGTTGGGAACTGCTGATTGAGAGCCCAGTGTCTGTTATTCTTAAAGTGTATTAGTTCTGGTTTAAGCACTTGGGCTTCAGGCCAGTTATTTTACATTAAGAAGGTTTGTGATCTGCACTCTTGTGGGAGAAGAGGCTGGACTCTGCCCTTCTGAGCTGGGAATTTCTGGTTAAAGGTTTATAGTGCCTGAATATTTGAACTGTATCTTACTGAAATTGGTACACCTTGTTTGCTGTAGCATAGACTAGATCCAGGCCTGCTGAATCTAGCTTTGTTTATATGCTTGTTGTTTGTTTGCTTGTTATTTCCCTGGAACGCTAATTCCACCTAATACGCGGCTTCTCAGCGCTTCTGTGGATCACTAGTGATATCTGCATTGCTTACTGTTCTTATTTCCTTGTTTCACTTGAAAGAAAGTTACTGTTTGTCATTTTTACATTTAAGTTACCTGTAACACATTGCACTTAAGTTACCTGGCACTTGCTCACTAAAGCAATTATATGTCAGCACTAAAAATTAAAAGCACTACACCCTCACTCCCCACTGGCCCTGGTTTTCAATTATTAAGGAATTCCCAATATTATTCTAGCATGTCCAAAGGTCAGTTGTCAATCTCCTCTCCGGTCCAGCTGGTGAATCTGGGAATATTGAGGCAATGTTACAACTGCCTCATGTACACAGACAACCCTCTCCTCCTCCCAACAAATTCCAACACATGTGAGAGATGCAACCATATAGCCAAACTGGAGGCTAAGCTCTCTCAACTCAGTACTGGCATAACCAGTCACTACAATTCCAGTCTCACATAGACCTACCACGACAGCAAACCAAACACATAAACACACAAAACATACTGGAGGCTCTAAATAAAGATCTGCCAAGCAGCAGAGACCTCCAAAGCAGACACCCAAGCAGCCGCTACCCCAAAACAAAACACGTGCAACACATATCTCACAAAGCCAGTGTGCCAAACAGTCACAGCCCTTAAGACTAAACAACACACCTGATACACTTGTAATAGGTGACTCTATCGTCAGGCACACTGACGTCCCACTCACCAGGCTGAACAAGGAGAGGGTCACTGTTAGCAGCCTGTCGGGTGCTAGGATCCGCCACATAACACAAGCACTCAGGTAACTCCAAGGCAAGTACAAATATGACTCAGTCATTGTCCATGCTGGTGTGAATGACCTGAGATGTACCTCCCTGGACTACATGAAAAGAGACATAAAGGAGCTCTCTGAGCATGTAGCCCAGGCTGGTATGACCCTGACCTTGAGTAGCATCTTACCCTCACCAAGAATGATGCCACAATATGAAGACAAGATGATCGATTTCAACAATTGGCTTAAGTACTGGTGTCATTCAAAGGGGATCCAATGCCTGTCAGCTTGGGATGATATGCTCGACAAGCCACGATGCTTCGCTAGGGACAGCTTGCACCTGTCACCCCTGGGCTTTCGGATATTGGCAAAGGCTCTTGCTACCCTCATAGTGCCATTTTTAGGCAAGGCTCAAAAGACAAACCCACCTCCATAGGTATCACAAGGGATAAGAAACTAAGAGTAATGCTACTCAACGCCAGAAGTCTAAACCTCAAGATGCACACACTCGAAACTCTCCTTAGCATGGAGAACATCGATATCTGTGCAGTAACAGAAACCTGGTTCAAAGCTCCCGAGAGCACCCCAGCACTACCAGGTTATACCTCATACCATGCTTTTCGCCCCCAACACTTGGACCGAACCACAAAGGAGGGGAGCATCGATATTCATCAAAGATACCCACACCTCCAGGTTGGTGGCAAAGCACGAAGCATCAGAGACTATCCATGTGCAACTAACAGTGGGTAAAACTGCCTTCCAGTTTATAGCCTGCTACAGACCACCCTCCCAAACCCAGGAACCCCACTCGGCCTTCCTGAGAACACTGGAAAATATGAAGGTCTCTCCAAACACCATTATATTGGGCGACTTCAACTACCCAAACATAGACTGGGAGCATTACTCTAGCTCCAACACCCTAGCCCAAAGGTTCCTAGAATTTATAAACTCAAATGCTATGGAACAACTTGTCACCACTCCCACAAGAGGGAAAACATACTGGACCTGATCATCACCAACATGGGGACTCTATGCTCCAGACCAGAAGTGTATCCCTCACTGGTAAGATCAGACCATAAACTAATCTCACTGGATATTCACATCCCGACCCCACCCCTGCCCAGAAAACCACAGTGAAAAACTTCTCTAAAGCAAATTTCACACTCCTCAAAACTGAGGTGGAATCCTTCAAAGCCCCGGCCTGTGGAAAATATGGCCCAGACTGCAGAATCCTTTATAAACACATTCTATGAACACCTTCAGGAATGCATGGATCATGCGATCCCAAATAAAACCAAGACCCAATCCTCCAAAGGCAGACGTCCTGTCTGGTGGACCCCAGCCA